>NC_090377.1:117784937-117963118 GCF_036365525.1 Heterodontus francisci
AGGATAAAGGTGACCTTCGTGGGCTAATTTTCAACACTACAATGTCAAACACTGATGTTTAAGATGGCAACAGGACATAATATTTGGGATTGTATATTAAAACTACTAATAAGCTATTACACAAAAACAGGGGAGGAATCACTAGAATACAGTTGGTAGATAATGCTTAATCTGGGCCCTGTGTAACAAGTGAATGGAACTTATTTCAGTAAGTGTGTTCATGTGAATGGATAAAGTGAGACATCAATGAGTCAACTCTTATGTTGAGAAAATGTTAAATTTGAGTTCAAAATACACATACAATTGATTGCACCTCCAAATGTAATATTCCACCAGTATGCACAATCAGAACCCCCTTACATAGAGAAAGCACCAGAGACAGAATTGAATGTGAAAAAACTTGAACACAAAAAATAAAAGTGCACCAGATCTTAAAGAGAACGAGATGGAAAAAATGAAAGAAGCTTGGTTTGAGAAAATGGAACTAGATTCATGTGATGAGGGTGACAACACACAGTAAGATAATCTAAAATACTTCCTTATTCATTCCCCGCCAAGTGCAATTGAGTTATGCCCAAGTGGAATTGTGTTCTACTTGAAGGAAATCCATTCAACTGTAAGTGAAGTTTGAACAAATGAGAGAGAATATCAATTACTTCCAATATAAACTAGACAGAGGTTCTTTTGAGTAAGATCACGTGCAGGAATTGAAGTATTACTGCTATAAATTAAACCCCCCAGGAAACGAGAAGGAAGTTTAGTGTCATTTCATTCATTAGCAGGATAGAGGAACAGAATCATTTAGCTCTTCTCAGGTAGGCGTTGAGTGAGAAAGGTTGGTTACAAACAAACACTTTGCTTAATAATTCTCACAATGAAGCACAGAAGAGTTGAATTGTGACAGCAAACAAGGAATTTTAGCAACAATCAACACTGTTTCAATTACGTGGGCTGTTAGTGCTAATTAATTACAGTTTCAGAAAGTAATAAAAGAAATTAATTAAGGAAAATAATTTTACAATATTATTAAAGAAATTAGATTATTACCTGCAGCTTTGCTCACTTGTAGTCAGCAGACATAAAAATAAGCACAACTTATACTCCTGGGTTTTAGAAATTGTGCACTTTGCAAATGCCAGCATAAGTAATAGATATTTCTTAGGGAGATCTAAATGTTGCTATTACTGGATATAAGCTTTCACTATAAATGAACCCCTTGCTACTATTTGTAACGTGGCATCATTAGGACTTGCTATGTGATCTGAATATGATCATCTTTTTCTTCTTCCTCCCCCTTTTCTCTAGTTGCTCTTGGTAAGGCTAGTATCCAGACCAACACAAAGGTGATACCAATGCAAAAGTGACTCAACCTGTAACATAATTACCCTGTTACATTCCCTCACTCCTTCAAATGGTCTAGGCACAGGATTAAATTGAATGTATTTAAAAAACGTCCTTTGACTAATGGCAGAGAAGTCAAAGCTTATTTCTTGAGCTGCTGCTGTTTACTTGAATGTGTGGTATAAATGGTGCGCTCTAATTTAAAAAAATCAGGTTAATTAGCTACAGATTTATGACCTTTAGTTATAAAGACTGAAGGAGAACACAACGCTGCGTGCTTTTGGACTCATGCATTCATGCTTACTGAAAGGCAGAAATGTGAGAGCTGAAACAAGGAATAGCTGCATCGGCTGCAAGCATGTTGCACAAAATGAACACCCACTCTGGCAAGATATTATAAGGAAAGGCATCCAGATATAGAAGAATGCAGTCTTCAAAAACTCTTGATCAAATTAATTACCCTTTCTAAAAGAAACAAAACCAATTTTAAAATACAGCTGAACCGCCACATGGATATGCACTAACAATGGTTTGCAAAATGTGCAGTCAGCAAAGTACTGCATCAAACATCCAACACAAACAGTCACTATGTTTAGTCCAATAAATCCTAAATAATAGGGCAAGCCATTCTGGAGACACCAGGCAACAACACTGCACCTCCTGTGATGCTTTCAGTGATGCACCATACTCCACTTGTAAAGTTTGCCCAGATTGTTGGGTAAATGGTGGCGATGAAGAATTAGATTCAAGCAAATCAAAGTGCTAGCATTTTTGAAGTGGGGGGAGGGATTTGTCTAGATGAACTGTATTTTATACACATGCTCAGTAGCTGGGCTTTATGTTTTAAGAATGAATAGTTAGATTCTAAATTAATCTTTTTGCTGGTCCAACTTGCCTCCTGCTTTCAGGAGATCATCTTTAAGGAGGGCTTCGGAATGGAATCTTGGTTGTACTCTGCTGAGGCTAGTATATGCAATTAAATCCCAATTCCAAATTTGACCATTTTTAGAGTGGATACATCACAAATGAAGAAAACACACCCAGAACTCACTCATAGAAACTACTGAATTAGGGAGGGCTGGGAAACTGGGATCTTATATTTGCCCAGTTGCAGCCAACATCAGGTCTACATGAGACAGCCCACTAGCAACACAAAACTGTATTTGCTGTTGTAGTAACACCCAAAGTTAACATTCAATAAATTAGGAATTTGAGGAAGAAACAAAAAGGAAAGGAAAAAAGATTAGTTCAACAATAAAGTACTGTAGTTTCACTTGACTGTGGTGCTATTGTAGGATGTGAGGCATTCGGCAGGCTGAAATGAACAAATTGTGCCAGTCGCTGATTATGAAGCCTATATAACTGGTCAATAAAAGTTAGAAGAAATAACTAAAATACAAAAAATGTTTTTGCATTTTTAATGTTTTCTTTAAATGACAACTAATAATGATGAATAAACAAATATTGCAGGAAATTAATTTGGTCTGGTGTCACTTAGCAGTTTAAAAGAAACATATGAAGCGACATCAGCTCAAAGAACAGATCATTGGTTAAGGTCGGTGTTTTATACAGAGGTTTTAAGCTCAGTACAGTTCATTACATGAATAGGGAAGATTATAGTCTATTATGTTTCATGATTTGTACTGAAAAGACCCAGGACTTGAATGCGGCAGTGGTACTGCAGCTATCAGTCTCAGATACGTTTATACCATCTGGCTGCAACAGCAGTTCCCCTGCCTGGGAACCCTCCCTGCACAAGCTGTTTTTACAAGGATATGCAAAGTTCCTCTCCCAGCAGTTACATTTTAAATGTTTAAGAAGTGGGTGACAGTGTCTGCACTATCTCGCCATTTAACTGAGCTGTGGGTTGGTTTAAAAGTAAGTTTACAGGAGATCCAAGAACATTCAGAGCATGTTTTAAACCCAATTTGATGCTGCACTGCAGTTGCAGTTGTTATGGAATTGACTTTTTTTTTGCTAAAATATTTTTTGAGTAATTCATAGACAAAGTGAATAAATGTTGGACCAGTTTTTTTTCCGCAATGAAAGAACTAATTTAGCAACAATGTTTACTGCTTGTCATATGACTCAAGTTAAAAATAGAACAGAAACCCTGGGAACAGGGAAAAATGTGGACAGAGAAGTCAATCACATGCCCTGACTGGACAGCAGAACACACCTGAGAGCAGAAAACCCACAAGCTTTTGGTTGTACAGTCAGTGTGTGTTTTACCTTCTGGAGTGAGCGGCTCATAGTTAGCCTGAAGAAGAAGCGAAGGAAGGAGAGAAGACCATAACCCACTTCACTTTCCAGCAAATCTCTAAACGACTCTCAGAAGTTCACTGTGTCAATTCATCTCATCTCCTATCTTTGAAGAAAGCCTACTAAAAAATAACCCTCAACGCCACCTGAAAAGAACTGTTCTAAAAGATCCTAGTGACCTGTCTATGTGTACTCAGGGGCTAGACTGTATGCCAGTTTTGGAACAACATCTCATCTGCTGTCTTCTTCAAAACTGAGCTAGTAATCAGCCCAAGGGCTTTTTTGTCTGTACCAGAGCTTGAATTAAAAAAAAAAAATCCCTTTTATTTTTCTGGTTAATCAGTGTAGATGTGTGTGTGTGTGTGTGTGTGTGTGTGTGTGTGTGTGTGTGTGTGAGTGCGAGTGTGTGTGAGAGAGAGAGAGTGAGGGGCTAAGGTAAAAAAAGGGACTTTAAAATTTCTATCTGTATATTTATGCTTTACTTCATTACTAGTTAAGACTTGTTCTATAATAAAGTGATAATTTTAAACTTTGTCAAAGAAACCTGGTTAGTGTGTTCTATTCTGGGAAAAATAGAGTATATGATTGACTGTATTAGTAAGTGGGAAAATTTAAAATATATGTTGTGATCTGTGGAGAAGTGGGACTAGAATAAACAGTGCACTCCTCCCGCCTCGGTCGTAACACAGTCCATGCAGTGTCAAACCTAAGTGCCGCACGACTACCTCTCCATCGAGTCTCATGCTACTTCTCTCTCAACTCGGGGAGGGCCTCAGCTCTGACTTTATATTGCTATTAGTGCAGGACCGTATCTCCAACACAGAAGTCCTCGAGGCGGCCAACATCCCCAGCATATACACCCTACTAAGCCAGCGGCGCCTGAGATGGTTTAGCCATGTGAGCCGCATGGAAGATGGCAGGATCCCCAAGGACACATTGTACAGCGAGCTCGTCACTGGTACCAGACCCACCGGCCATCCATGTCTCCGTTTTAAAGACGTCTGCTAATGTGACACGAAGTCCTGTGACATTGATCACAAGTCGTGGGAGTCAGTTGCCATTGATCGCCAGAGCTGCCGGGAAATCATAAAGGCGGAGCTAAAGCGTGGCGAAGAAACTTAGCAGTTGGCAGGAAAAAAGACAAGCGCAAGGAGAGAGCCAACTGTGTAACAGCCCCGACAACCAATTTTTTCTGCAGCACCTGTGGAAGAGTCTGTCACTCTAGAATTGGCCTTTATAGCCACTCCAGGCGCTGCTTCACAAACCACTGACCACCTCCAGGCGCTTACCCATTGTCTCTCGAGATAAGGAGGCCAAAAGAAGAAGAAGAAAAAAAACAAAGAAGCATAGCAACAAAAGCTCAAGAAAACCATTTAACTTTATATTATGTAAAGGACAAGAAGAAATAAAAAGGAAACACAGAATAAAGGATCAGAACAAAAAAGCACAAAGGCAGTTTCAATGAAGATGTTAAAGAGAAAGCTTGATCGAATTACTGAAAATACTGAAGCAGCACATCAGACTCTAATCTGAGCTGTTTGTCATATAAAGTAATGGAACAGTTCTGGGCTCTGGGTGTTGCATTAACATGCCAGCCCTTTCAATGAAACTTAAACTGCTGGGAATATATCAGCAGCTTGATCTCACTGTATTACCAAAGAAGAACATAAATGAGTTAAAAGCTTGGGAACTGCTGCACATAGAGGGCTTGTCAGAAGCTGCATGTCTTAAAATTCATCGTAGCAAGTGAGTCCTGTTAAGTTGCATAAATTCAACTTTTATGCTATTCTACAGTTTTACACATTTGCATTGGCTTTTTGGTCCAGAAAATATTTAATGATGTTAAAAGCAGCAAAAATATAACATAGTCCATGATGGCACTGTTGGTAAATGCACCATGTGGGGTGCCACTAAGCAATACAGGCCACAAAGATCCGAGATTTGATCCTCGACCTGGGTTGAGTTTACCAGCATGTTTCAGCAAGGCTGCAGTGGGAACACACAATTAGCCACCAAGTCTTAGAAGGAAAAAAGCTATTCTAAATTGTCACTTCCAATTCTACCAAGCTACTCTAGCCAGGAGTCCATACATGTAGATAGCAGGTGGCCACAGAATCAATAATTCTGGTAGCCTTCGTCACTAGCTCTCACTATTGTGCCTCACAGATGAAGGATGTTTTTTGGTTGAAGTATCTGAAGATCACAAGTGCCCACGGAACCATACCCCAGCATTAATCACTACCTTTAACAGAGGAGGAGGAGTGGGAACAGAGCTTAAAAAAAGTGCCGAAACAAAACAAATTTCAGTTGCAATACCGTCTTCTAGCCAAGGCAGAGTAAAAGATTTTGGGTGTGATTTGAAACAAAGGCCAAGTCAAATTTTACACATGAGCTAGATAACCCAATTGTTTCTCTGCAATTTGGTTCCTATTTCCAACTATAAATTAGTGACCAGTGGTCGGCACAGACCATCTGATTCCGTTAGTACATGGAGTAGATGGAATTCTGCATCATCTATGCGGCACGTGAGATCGAATCAGTTCTACCATCTGTAAAGTAAGAGATCCTTAGCAGAAACATCTTTTCAAATCACTCACATGGAATACAATGGAACAAAGAGCTTATCATACATAATGAGAAGCGGCCATTTTGCCCATGAGGTTTGCTCCTTCTAAGACAAATTCAAACAGTTGGAATCTTTTTAAATTAACTAAATTTCCTGAGGAAAGCGAATTATCACAGATTAAACTTTGAAGCGATAAGGGTCTAAAATTTCTCAATTCCCAAAGGTAACATTATAACCTATATTATTCAATTCTGACCGGAAATATTTCACATTAAAAAGGACTCAACCAAGAGTCAAGACTTACCTACTAGAATCAAATTCACGTTCCATACATTGCAGGGCGGGTACTGCACTACACCTTCTGAAATTGCATCTGAAGTCAGCAGATAGAGTTACCCGTACTCCACTTGGCTAACGGCTGTCCGTGATTTTCAACCATCTAAGTAAACTTTGGGCTGGAAACATTTAATCTAAGCTCCTTGATACAAATACTTAGTAACTTTAGGGCAACAATGACATGTCCAATAAAATAATTTGTTAACAATATGCACCAGCAGAAGCAGGGTGAATGTTTAAAAATACAGAATTAAAAAAAAAAAATTTGTTCATGGGATGTGGGCTTCACTGGCTAGGCCAGCATTTATTGTCCATCCCTAATTGCCCTTGAGAAGGTGGTGGTGAGCTGCCTTCTTGAACTGCTGCAGTTCATGTGGGGTAGGTACACCCACAGGGCTGTTAGGAAGGGAGTTCCAGGATTTTGACCCAGCGACAGTGAAGGAACGGCGATATAGTTACAAAACTGAACAACTGAACAGGATTGTGAACATTTTTTGCGGTCACCCAGCACATGAAGTATACAGTTGTTCCTGGTAGCAGAGTTTTCTCCAATACAAATATAATATATCAAGCTCCTACAATAAATTTCCCTCTAATTTCCGAAGGCACAATCGGATCCAAGATAGTTTAGCAGCTGTGTAATTTATATGTAAGGTGACTAATGCACAAAGTAAAAAATTGTGCATTAGTCTATATATCCAAGTAGGGTTTGTGTGGCATGAAGATGTAATACACCAATGCTTGTAAGGAGCATTGTTGATCAGGAACACAAAAGAAACTCACACAATAGGGGAGAGGTGGAAGGCTGTTAAAATCTGTAGGGGAAATTAAGAGAAAAAGATCATAACATCTAATTGAGGATTAAGAAAGCTGAGATACTGAGATCTCAGTGAACGATCCATTAACACACACTCACCAGCTGGTTGAGCAGTACAAAGCGAGATGTGGCTGGTCAACTATCTGAGCAGAGTGCCAGAAATATAGCAGGGGGACAGCAGACTGGAGCAAGTACTTTTTTCAAAACAGTTTTTTCCTGAGAATATCTTTAGTTAAAGACTCTCATTGTGTTCAATAGGATTAACAGCTACTCTGCCATACAAAATTTTAATTGGAAAGCCAAGCGTTGATGGCACAACATTTATTTCCTTGGGTGGGGACCTTGCTCCACAGAAAATTCTGATTTTTGACATTTCAGTTGAAGCATTTCCAAATAGCTGGCAATCTACAATGAACATGAGCACTGGATTCACCTCCACCCCCATGTAAAGAGTGGGAATTACTCAATTTCAATGAAAATTATTCTTTGTCATTTAGAAATCAATTATTTTCTGTTATATTTCAAAACTTCTCCCAGTAGAAGCAGATAATTCATTATTGGCAGAAACAAAGTTTTAATTTACTATTTTCAAAAAAAATTCTAAATGCAAACATGGGATTAAACTCTGGCTTTATAACACAGGGTCATTCCAGTCAGGACTACAGGTCAATTTAGAATTGTACACACACTTTCCAACTAAGTGGGCGGCACAGTGGCGCAGTGGTTCGCACCGCAGCCTCACAGCTCCAGCGACCCGGGTTCAATTCCGGGTACTGCCTGTGTGGAGTTTGCAAGTTCTCCCTGTGTCTGCGTGGGTTTCCTCCGGGTGCTCCGGTTTCCTCCCACATGCCAAAGACTTGCAGGTTGATAGGTTAATTGGCCATTATAAATTGCCCCTAGTATAGGTAGGTGGTAGGGAAATATAGGGACAGGTGGGGATGTGGTAGGAATATGGGATTAGTGTAGGATTAGTATAAATGGGTGGTTGATGGTCGGCACAGACTCGGTGGGCCGAAGGGCCTGTTTCAGTGCTGTATCGCGAAACTAAACTAAACTAAACCATTGCTTCTCTGTCTCTGGTGACAGCTAATGGTTAAGTTATATGGCGATCTGGGAGCCTACTCATCAGAAAATTTAGAAGTTTTACATTAGAAGTGGTATGTTAGGACACATTTTTAACCTTAATTATATGCAGTTTTTGTTTGTCCAGATTGTTTTGATTGGTCAGTTTAAGAGCTACGTCTGTGGGTTTAGGACTTTTCCCTTTATCCCAGGTGGCTTTTATCAAATAGATCAAAAATTGTTGCATTCAGTATACCCGGAACTTTAATGTCACAATAAAATGTGATAATAAGGGGTGCATCTGTTGGTGGGCTTATTATGATAAATTTGTAATATTGTTTCAGGAAGTGTCTGCTAACTGCGAGGAAAAAACACAGCGGAAGCTAAGCTCCCCAGGTATGGTCAGGCGAGGTGCTGACTCTCTCTCTGGGGGACGGTCAGGCGAGGTGGCGACTCTCTCTCTGGGGGACGGTCAGGCGAGGTGGCGACTCTCTCTCTGGGGGACGGTCAGGCGAGGTGGCGACTCTCTCTCTGGGGGACGGTCAGGCGAGGTGGCGACTCTCTCTCTGGGGGACGGTCAGGCGAGGTGGCGACTCTCTCTCTGGGGGACGGTCAGGCGAGGTGGCGACTCTCTCTCTGGGGGACGGTCAGGCGAGGTGGCGACTCTCTCTCTGGGGGACGGTCAGGCGAGGTGGCGACTCTCTCTCTGGGGGACGGTCAGGCGAGGTGGCGACTCTCTCTCTGGGGGACGGTCAGGCGAGGTGGCGACTCTCTCTCTGGGGGACGGTCAGGCGAGGTGGCGACTCTCTCTCTGGGGGACGGTCAGGCGAGGTGGCGACTCTCTCTCTGGGGGACGGTCAGGCGAGGTGGCGACTCTCTCTCTGGGGGACGGTCAGGCGAGGTGGCGACTCTCTCTCTGGGGGACGGTCAGGCGAGGTGGCGACTCTCTCTCTGGGGGACGGTCAGGCGAGGTGGCGACTCTCTCTCTGGGGGACGGTCAGGCGAGGTGGCGACTCTCTCTCTGGGGGACGGTCAGGCGAGGTGGCGACTCTCTCTCTGGGGGACGGTCAGGCGAGGTGGCGACTCTCTCTCTGGGGGACGGTCAGGCGAGGTGGCGACTCTCTCTCTGGGGGACGGTCAGGCGAGGTGGCGACTCTCTCTCTGGGGGACGGTCAGGCGAGGTGGCGACTCTCTCTCTGGGGGACGGTCAGGCGAGGTGGCGACTCTCTCTCTGGGGGACGGTCAGGCGAGGTGGCGACTCTCTCTCTGGGGGACGGTCAGGCGAGGTGGCGACTCTCTCTCTGGGGGACGGTCAGGCGAGGTGGCGACTCTCTCTCTGGGGGACGGTCAGGCGAGGTGGCGACTCTCTCTCTGGGGGACGGTCAGGCGAGGTGGCGACTCTCTCTCTGGGGGACGGTCAGGCGAGGTGGCGACTCTCTCTCTGGGGGACGGTCAGGCGAGGTGGCGACTCTCTCTCTGGGGGACGGTCAGGCGAGGTGGCGACTCTCTCTCTGGGGGACGGTCAGGCGAGGTGGCGACTCTCTCTCTGGGGGACGGTCAGGCGAGGTGGCGACTCTCTCTCTGGGGGACGGTCAGGCGAGGTGGCGACTCTCTCTCTGGGGGACGGTCAGGCGAGGTGGCGACTCTCTCTCTGGGGGACGGTCAGGCGAGGTGGCGACTCTCTCTCTGGGGGACGGTCAGGCGAGGTGGCGACTCTCTCTCTGGGGGACGGTCAGGCGAGGTGGCGACTCTCTCTCTGGGGGACGGTCAGGCGAGGTGGCGACTCTCTCTCTGGGGGACGGTCAGGCGAGGTGGCGACTCTCTCTCTGGGGGACGGTCAGGCGAGGTGGCGACTCTCTCTCTGGGGGACGGTCAGGCGAGGTGGCGACTCTCTCTCTGGGGGACGGTCAGGCGAGGTGGCGACTCTCTCTCTGGGGGACGGTCAGGCGAGGTGGCGACTCTCTCTCTGGGGGACGGTCAGGCGAGGTGGCGACTCTCTCTCTGGGGGACGGTCAGGCGAGGTGGCGACTCTCTCTCTGGGGGACGGTCAGGCGAGGTGGCGACTCTCTCTCTGGGGGACGGTCAGGCGAGGTGGCGACTCTCTCTCTGGGGGACGGTCAGGCGAGGTGGCGACTCTCTCTCTGGGGGACGGTCAGGCGAGGTGGCGACTCTCTCTCTGGGGGACGGTCAGGCGAGGTGGCGACTCTCTCTCTGGGGGACGGTCAGGCGAGGTGGCGACTCTCTCTCTGGGGGACGGTCAGGCGAGGTGGCGACTCTCTCTCTGGGGGACGGTCAGGCGAGGTGGCGACTCTCTCTCTGGGGGACGGTCAGGCGAGGTGGCGACTCTCTCTCTGGGGGACGGTCAGGCGAGGTGGCGACTCTCTCTCTGGGGGACGGTCAGGCGAGGTGGCGACTCTCTCTCTGGGGGACGGTCAGGCGAGGTGGCGACTCTCTCTCTGGGGGACGGTCAGGCGAGGTGGCGACTCTCTCTCTGGGGGACGGTCAGGCGAGGTGGCGACTCTCTCTCTGGGGGACGGTCAGGCGAGGTGGCGACTCTCTCTCTGGGGGACGGTCAGGCGAGGTGGCGACTCTCTCTCTGGGGGACGGTCAGGCGAGGTGGCGACTCTCTCTCTGGGGGACGGTCAGGCGAGGTGGCGACTCTCTCTCTGGGGGACGGTCAGGCGAGGTGGCGACTCTCTCTCTGGGGGACGGTCAGGCGAGGTGGCGACTCTCTCTCTGGGGGACGGTCAGGCGAGGTGGCGACTCTCTCTCTGGGGGACGGTCAGGCGAGGTGGCGACTCTCTCTCTGGGGGACGGTCAGGCGAGGTGGCGACTCTCTCTCTGGGGGACGGTCAGGCGAGGTGGCGACTCTCTCTCTGGGGGACGGTCAGGCGAGGTGGCGACTCTCTCTCTGGGGGACGGTCAGGCGAGGTGGCGACTCTCTCTCTGGGGGACGGTCAGGCGAGGTGGCGACTCTCTCTCTGGGGGACGGTCAGGCGAGGTGGCGACTCTCTCTCTGGGGGACGGTCAGGCGAGGTGGCGACTCTCTCTCTGGGGGACGGTCAGGCGAGGTGGCGACTCTCTCTCTGGGGGACGGTCAGGCGAGGTGGCGACTCTCTCTCTGGGGGACGGTCAGGCGAGGTGGCGACTCTCTCTCTGGGGGACGGTCAGGCGAGGTGGCGACTCTCTCTCTGGGGGACGGTCAGGCGAGGTGGCGACTCTCTCTCTGGGGGACGGTCAGGCGAGGTGGCGACTCTCTCTCTGGGGGACGGTCAGGCGAGGTGGCGACTCTCTCTCTGGGGGACGGTCAGGCGAGGTGGCGACTCTCTCTCTGGGGGACGGTCAGGCGAGGTGGCGACTCTCTCTCTGGGGGACGGTCAGGCGAGGTGGCGACTCTCTCTCTGGGGGACGGTCAGGCGAGGTGGCGACTCTCTCTCTGGGGGACGGTCAGGCGAGGTGGCGACTCTCTCTCTGGGGGACGGTCAGGCGAGGTGGCGACTCTCTCTCTGGGGGACGGTCAGGCGAGGTGGCGACTCTCTCTCTGGGGGACGGTCAGGCGAGGTGGCGACTCTCTCTCTGGGGGACGGTCAGGCGAGGTGGCGACTCTCTCTCTGGGGGACGGTCAGGCGAGGTGGCGACTCTCTCTCTGGGGGACGGTCAGGCGAGGTGGCGACTCTCTCTCTGGGGGACGGTCAGGCGAGGTGGCGACTCTCTCTCTGGGGGACGGTCAGGCGAGGTGGCGACTCTCTCTCTGGGGGACGGTCAGGCGAGGTGGCGACTCTCTCTCTGGGGGACGGTCAGGCGAGGTGGCGACTCTCTCTCTGGGGGACGGTCAGGCGAGGTGGCGACTCTCTCTCTGGGGGACGGTCAGGCGAGGTGGCGACTCTCTCTCTGGGGGACGGTCAGGCGAGGTGGCGACTCTCTCTCTGGGGGACGGTCAGGCGAGGTGGCGACTCTCTCTCTGGGGGACGGTCAGGCGAGGTGGCGACTCTCTCTCTGGGGGACGGTCAGGCGAGGTGGCGACTCTCTCTCTGGGGGACGGTCAGGCGAGGTGGCGACTCTCTCTCTGGGGGACGGTCAGGCGAGGTGGCGACTCTCTCTCTGGGGGACGGTCAGGCGAGGTGGCGACTCTCTCTCTGGGGGACGGTCAGGCGAGGTGGCGACTCTCTCTCTGGGGGACGGTCAGGCGAGGTGGCGACTCTCTCTCTGGGGGACGGTCAGGCGAGGTGGCGACTCTCTCTCTGGGGGACGGTCAGGCGAGGTGGCGACTCTCTCTCTGGGGGACGGTCAGGCGAGGTGGCGACTCTCTCTCTGGGGGACGGTCAGGCGAGGTGGCGACTCTCTCTCTGGGGGACGGTCAGGCGAGGTGGCGACTCTCTCTCTGGGGGACGGTCAGGCGAGGTGGCGACTCTCTCTCTGGGGGACGGTCAGGCGAGGTGGCGACTCTCTCTCTGGGGGACGGTCAGGCGAGGTGGCGACTCTCTCTCTGGGGGACGGTCAGGCGAGGTGGCGACTCTCTCTCTGGGGGACGGTCAGGCGAGGTGGCGACTCTCTCTCTGGGGGACGGTCAGGCGAGGTGGCGACTCTCTCTCTGGGGGACGGTCAGGCGAGGTGGCGACTCTCTCTCTGGGGGACGGTCAGGCGAGGTGGCGACTCTCTCTCTGGGGGACGGTCAGGCGAGGTGGCGACTCTCTCTCTGGGGGACGGTCAGGCGAGGTGGCGACTCTCTCTCTGGGGGACGGTCAGGCGAGGTGGCGACTCTCTCTCTGGGGGACGGTCAGGCGAGGTGGCGACTCTCTCTCTGGGGGACGGTCAGGCGAGGTGGCGACTCTCTCTCTGGGGGACGGTCAGGCGAGGTGGCGACTCTCTCTCTGGGGGACGGTCAGGCGAGGTGGCGACTCTCTCTCTGGGGGACGGTCAGGCGAGGTGGCGACTCTCTCTCTGGGGGACGGTCAGGCGAGGTGGCGACTCTCTCTCTGGGGGACGGTCAGGCGAGGTGGCGACTCTCTCTCTGGGGGACGGTCAGGCGAGGTGGCGACTCTCTCTCTGGGGGACGGTCAGGCGAGGTGGCGACTCTCTCTCTGGGGGACGGTCAGGCGAGGTGGCGACTCTCTCTCTGGGGGACGGTCAGGCGAGGTGGCGACTCTCTCTCTGGGGGACGGTCAGGCGAGGTGGCGACTCTCTCTCTGGGGGACGGTCAGGCGAGGTGGCGACTCTCTCTCTGGGGGACGGTCAGGCGAGGTGGCGACTCTCTCTCTGGGGGACGGTCAGGCGAGGTGGCGACTCTCTCTCTGGGGGACGGTCAGGCGAGGTGGCGACTCTCTCTCTGGGGGACGGTCAGGCGAGGTGGCGACTCTCTCTCTGGGGGACGGTCAGGCGAGGTGGCGACTCTCTCTCTGGGGGACGGTCAGGCGAGGTGGCGACTCTCTCTCTGGGGGACGGTCAGGCGAGGTGGCGACTCTCTCTCTGGGGGACGGTCAGGCGAGGTGGCGACTCTCTCTCTGGGGGACGGTCAGGCGAGGTGGCGACTCTCTCTCTGGGGGACGGTCAGGCGAGGTGGCGACTCTCTCTCTGGGGGACGGTCAGACGAGGTGGCGACTCCCTCTCTGGGGGACGGTCAGGCGAGGTGCCGACCCTCTCTCTGGGGGACGGTCAGGCGAGGTGCCGACCCTCTCTCTGGGTGACGGTCAGGCGAGGTGCCGACCCTCTCTCTGGGGGACGGTCAGGCGAGGTGCCGACCCTCTCTCTGGGGGACGGTCAGGCGAGGTGCCGACTCTCTCTCTGGGGGACGGTCAGGCGAGGTGCCGACTCCATCACTCTCTGCATTACGGTCAGGCGAGGTATCAACTCTCTCTCTCTCTCCCCACCCACCCCTTTCGGTAAGGCCAGACGAGGTGGCAACACTCTTTCTCTACCCCCGGGGTATGGTCCGGCGAGGTTCCGGCTCTCTTGCTTCCGGGGTACAGTCAGGTGAGGCATCAACTCTCTCTCACTGTCTCTCTTCCCGCACCCCCCCAAGGTGCGGTCGGGCATGGTGCCGCCCCTCCCTCTTTCCCTCTCTGGGCTACAGTCAGGCGAGGTGCGGACTCTCTCTCTCTCCCCCTGCCTCCCCAGGGAACAGTCAGGCGAGGTGTCGTCTACACCTCTTTCTGGGGTATGGTCAGGCGAGGTGTGGACTCGCTCTCTCTCTCTGGGGTGTTAATATGTTAATTGTATGTCAGTGGTTTGATTATATTCAGGTGAAGGGTGTTAATTGGGGTCTTAGTTGAGCACTTATAAGCAGACACTCACTAAGGCTGGTGGAAGTTTTGAGTGAGGAGCTACATGTTTGTAATCTTTTTACTATGCACAATAAATGTGAAACTGAGTAAATACTGGCTGGAGCATTATCCTTCCATAACAAGCTTTCTGGAATTTAACATGGGGTACGGTCAGGTGAGGTACTGACTCCGTCTCTCACTGGAGTACAGTCAGGCGAGGTGTCAACTCTCTCTCTCCCCGCACCCCTCCCCAGGGTACCATGAGGCAAGGTGCCGACTCCCTCTCTCTGGGATACAGTCAGGCGAGGCGCTGACTCTCTCTCTCTCTGGTGTCGGGTCAGGCGAGGTGCTGACTCTCTCTCTGGGGTACAATCAGGCGGGGCGCTGGCTCAGCCTCTCTGGGGTACAGTCAGGCGAGGTGTTGACTCTCTCTCTCTCTGGGGTACAGTCAGGCAAGGCGCTGACTCTCTCTCTCTCTCTGGGGTACAGTCAGGCGAGACGTTGATTCTCTCTCTCTGGGGTACAGTCAGGCGAGGCGTTGACTCTCTCTCTCTGGGGTACAGTCAGGCGAGGCGTTGACTCTCTCTCTCTGGGGTACAGTCAGGCGAGGCGTTGACTCTCTCTCTCTGGGGTACAGTCAGGCGAGGCATTGACTCTCTCTCTCTCTCTCTCTGGGGTACAGTCAGGCGACGCGCTGACTCTCTCTCTCTAGGGTACAGTCAGGCGATGGGCCCACTCTCTTGACCCCGGGGTACGGTCAGGCGAGTTGCTGACTCCTTCTCTCTGGGTTACGGTCAGGTGAGGTGCCGACTCTCTCTCCCCCACGGTACAGTCAGGCGAGGTGTCGAGTCTCTCTCTCTCTCTCTACCCCCGAGGTACGGTCAGGCGAGTTGCCAACTTTCTCTCTCTCTCCCCAGGGTATAGTTAGGCAAGGTGCTGACTCTCTCTCCCTCTGCGTTATGATCAGTGAGGTATTGTCTCTCTCTCTCTTCCCACCCCCCTAGGGTGCTGTCAGGCGAGGTGTCCCGACCTCCCCGATTGTTCCACAAAGTCTCCTCTCATCCTCCCAACTCGCAAGGTTTGTAGAGTGATGCAGAGTACACGCTGTCCCCACCCCCAAACAATACATTTGGAAATACAAATCCCAAGTGGTATTTTCTACATTAATTGAGGAACTGCGGGTGCCTTCCATGGTGGTGGCGTGGTGGGGGTTGGTGGAGAAAAAAGAACAGCGCAAGGTAAGGGTAATCGGACAACAAAGCTACAGTGGCTGGAGGGACTGGTGGGGTGGGGATGCAGCATGGGAGGGGGCGGGTGGGACGGGATAGGATGGGAATGGCATTTGAGGTATGGAATTGGGGATAGGGCTGGGATGGGATGGCATGGAAGGTATGGAATGGAAGTTGGGAATGGCATAGGAAGAACGGGTGGGATGGGGATGATATAAGAGGGATGAAAGGAATGGGATAGCTATGGCATAGGAAGGATGTAATGGCATGGAATGGGAATTTAAAGAAATACTGTTGCAATAAAGATACTAATTTCACTGCAAATGTTTTGCCGGTCTCTGCTAGTTGATTCATATTTTAAATCTTTTAAAAATAAACTAAAATAGTGACATCTGGATTGCCAGACCAAGTAAACTGACGTTGCACAGAAACTGAATGCAACAAAAACTTCCCCCCCACAACCATTTATAAAGGCACGCTACTCTTCCAATCACCATCCCCTCCTACCCAATACAGATTATGGACACACTAACTGCTGCAACTCCACCACCACCCCGCCATCCCACTTCACAATTCAGAGACCCGTCTCTCCCTCAGTGCAACCAGGCACTCTTTTCCTACTCTACCCTTCTCCCTCCTTCCCCCCCCATCTCCAACTCATGGTGACATTCTTATCCCTCCTCAATATACTTATGTACACTTCCCCCATCAACAAAGCAGAGACATCCCAATTAATATGGCCATTCTGCTGCCCTCCCCTCCTCAGTTTATACTAGGATTTCTCCCTCCCTCAATCTGACCTGTCAATTTATACCATCCTCAATTCAACCCAGAATTCCACCCACCCCCAGTTAATGATGGAATTCTCCTATTTTCCCCAACACAACTTCTGGCTGATACCCTCTCACCAACACCATTCTTGGATCCTACTTCCTGTAATCACTGCTGCTAAGTGCACAGTGTGGGTGTAAATGCTTGAACCTGTGAGATTTCAGACCCACACTGCATAGCTGTGTTCAATCAAATACTTGTGTGAGGCACTCAGGGGGAAGGAACCTGGCCCATACTGACCTTTGGTCAAGAAAGTGCACCAAAACAAACAGACTCCATCAAAAATATCTACCTCCTAGGCTTTTTTCCCCACCTTTCTTTGTGTTTGTACCATGTAAACTCTAAACGTGCAAGAAAAGGTACAATAGCATGTCTCACTTCACTGTTAAGAAACACAATAGCTGTTGGCACAATCTGAAAAGGCAATGACACACCAGTCCATAAAAACACATAAAACTGCCTGGTGTGTTTAATGGTTTTGCAATTTAGACAAGTTCAAGGTTTGGACATGTAATAACAATGCTCAGCAGTGGGTTCCATGCTCATAACCTGAAATAGTCAGCACTCTTACTCATGTTTTCACCATCCTCATCATCCGCATCCAGGGCAAAATACTTCTGCTGGCTTCTCAATTGCTGGTAGCCAAGTGATTTATCTGTAAGATAATAAAAATCATCATGAAGGACTTGTGTTTCTTTATTGGTCAGGCAAATATTACAATGAACTGCACAAGGAAGACTGAAAAGGAGAGTGGAATTGTATCACATACATGTGGTTCCTAACAGAGTACGGGAGAAGCTGTGTGCGTTGGAGGGAGAAATTGTGTGTGTATGTCCATTCTAGGCAATATCTTATGAGTCAGGTTGGGGAAAGAGAACAAACCTTTGCTTGTGTATGCAGATGGGACAAACTGCTGGAGCGGGGAAGTGCGCACATTCATCTGTTCTTCTGCAGTGCTTGTCTGGGAAAGAGGAAGCAAAGTCCTGTGCGCAGCTAGTGAATTACAATCTGAAAAGGCAATGACACACCAGTCCAACAAAATACATAAAACAGGCAACTTAATAAAAATCATCATGAAGGGCTTGTATTTGTTTGTCACGCAAATATTACAATGGACTGTACGAGAGAGACTGAATCATGAATTTTGAAGAAAAGAGCACAATACATCTATATGGAAGGTGAACTCATGCCCAACTGGAATAGAGATAATCCTGTTTATTATCCCAAAAAGATCCATTCAGTTTAGCCTATTTCTCAATTTTGCGGCTAGCGCAGCGTGCATAGGACATGCCTCCCCAACTATCGCCACTGCCCCATAGTTATTCCTACAGAGCAGCATTTTTCCTCTTAAAAACCTTCAATTCTGCAAGGGGCCAACAAACAAAATCTGAATTGGAGAATAAAAGCATGACTTCAAATATGTGGTCAAGCCAAACTTGAGCGTTTCTGAAAATTCACTTTTAGTAATCCAAACGCTTAAGTGAGTCTTGTGGAAACTGGAGACCAGGATGTATGAATACACAAGGGTGAGTGTAGGGAAGAAAATATGCAGATAAACAGTAGTCAAATCCAAGTAAACAGGCACATAAATCTCTATGTTAATTTACTTGAATTTACCATTGTTCAGCTGCTTAATAAACAAGGTAACAGATCTAAAACTTATTGGTCTGTTCACCGAACGCGGGAGAGTTGCCGCTGTGCATTCTCCGAACTTGGGAGAGTTAGCGCTGTACGTTCTCTGAACTCAAGTATTAGAGCTAAGCTTATGTTTGTAAATTCATTCATGGGATGTGGGCGTCGCTGGCTAGGACAGCATTTATTGCCCATTCCTAATTACACTTGAGTAGGTGGTGGTGAGCTGACTTCTTGAACCGCTGCAGTCCATGTGGGTTCAGTACACCCACAGTGCGAATTCCAGGATTTGGACCCAGCGACAGTGAAGGAACGGCGATATAGTTCCAAGTCAGGATGGTGTGTGGCTTGGAGGGGAACTTGCAGGCGGGGGTGTTCCCATACAACTGCTGCTCTTGTCCTTCTAACTGGTAGAGTTCACGGGTTTGGAAGGTGCTGTCTAAGGAGCCTTGGTGCGTTGCTGCAGTGCTTCTTGTAGATGGTACACACTGCTGCCACTGTGCGTAGGTGGTGGAGGGAGTGAATGTTTGTGCATGGGGTGCCAATCAAGCGGGCTGCTTTGGCTTGGATGGTGTCAAGCTTCTTGAGCATTGTTGGAGCTGCACCCATCCAGGCAAGTGGAGAGTATTTCATCAAACTCCTGACTTGAGCCTTGTAGATGGTGGACAGGCTTTGTGGAGTTAGGAAGTGAGTTACTCGCTGCAGGATTCCTAGCCTCTGATCTGCTCTTGTAACCATGGTATTTATATGGCTACTCCAGTTCAGTTTCTGGTCAATGGTAACCCCCAAGATGTTGATATTGAGGAATTCAGCGATTGTAATTTGAATGTCAAGGGTGTGATGGTTAGAATCTCTCGTGTTTGAGATAGTCATTGTCTGGCACTTGTGTGGCGTGAATGTTACTTGCTGCTGATCAGCCAAGTCCAGGTCATGCTGCATTTCTACATGGACTGCTTCAGTATCTGAGGAGTTACGAATGGTGCTGAACATTGTGCAATCATCAGCAAACATCCCCACTTCTGACCTTATGATTGAAGGAAGGTCATTGATGAAGCAGCTGAAGATGGTTGGGCCTAGGACACTACCCTGAGGAACTCCTGCAGCGATGTCCTGGAGCTGAGATGATTGACCTCCACAATCATAACCATCTTCCTTTGCGCTAGGTATGACTCCAACCAGCGGAGAGTTTTCCCCGATTCGCATCGATTTCAGTTTTGCTAGGGCTCCTTGATGCTATACTCGGTCAAATGCTGCCTTGATGTCAAGGGCAGTCACTCTCACCTCACCTCTTTTTTCCATGTTTGAACTAAGGCTGTAATGAGGTCAGGAGCTGAGTGGTCCTTGCGGAACCCAAACTGAGCGTCACTGAACAGGTTATTGCTAAGCAAATGCCGCTTGATAGCACTGTCGATGACACCTTCCATCACTTTACTGATGATCGAGAGTGGGCTGATGGGGCGGTAATTGGCCGGGTTGGATTTGTCCTGCTTTTGGTGTACAGGACATAACTGAGCAATTTTCCACAGTTGTAGCTGTACTGGAACAGCATGGCTAGGGGTGCGGCAAGTTCTGCAGCACAGGTCTTCAGTACTATTACTGGAATTTTGTCATGGCCCAAAGCCTTTGCAGTATCCAGTGCCTTCAGTCGTTTCTTGATATCATGCGGAGTGAATCAAATTGGCTGAAGACTAACATCTATGATGCTGGGGACTTCAGGAGGAGGCTGAGATGGACCATCCATTCAGCACTTCCGGCTGAAGATTGTTGCAAATACTTCTTTTGCACTGATGTGCTGGGTTTTCTCCATCATTGAGGATGGGAATATTTGTGTAGCTTTTGTGATGGGGTGGGGGGGGGGGGGGGTGGGTTGTAACGGTAGGTGGTAATCAGCAGGAGGTTTCCTTGCCCGTGTTTGACCTGATGCCATGAGATATCACGGGGTCTGGAGTCGATGTTGAGGACTCCTAGGGCAACTCCCTCCCAATTGTGCCACCACCTCTGCCGGTGGGACAGGACATACACAGGGATGGCGATAGGACATTGTCTGTAAGGTATGATTCTGTGAGTATGACCAAGTCAGGCTGCTGCTGAACAAGTCTGTGGGACAGCTCTCC
Organism: Heterodontus francisci; assembly: GCF_036365525.1. Classification (NCBI taxonomy): domain Eukaryota; kingdom Metazoa; phylum Chordata; class Chondrichthyes; order Heterodontiformes; family Heterodontidae; genus Heterodontus; species Heterodontus francisci. The sequence continues at coordinate 117,805,388 of NC_090377.1, forward strand.
CAATTTTGGCACAAGCCTCCAGATGTTAGTAAGGAGGACTTTGCGGGGTCGACAGGGCTGGGTTCGCCGTTGTCGTTTCCGGTGCCTAGGTCGATGCCGGGTGGTCCGTCTGGTTTCATCCCTTATTGACTTTGTCGCAGTTGGATACAACTGAGTGACTTGCTAGGTCATTTCAGAGGGCATTAAGAGTCAACTATATTGCTGTGGGTCTGGTGTCACATGTAGGCCAGACCAGGTAAGGCCAGCAGATTTCCTTCCCTAAAGGACATTAGTGAACCAGGTGGGTTTTTACGACAATCATTTCATGGCCGTGATTAGATTAGCTTTTTAATTCCAGATTTTGTTTATTAAATGAATTCAAATTCCACCTCCTGCTGTGGTGGGATTTGAACCCCTGTCCCCAGAATAATATCCAGAGTCTCTGGGTTACTAGTCCAGTGAAAATACCACTATGCCACCACTCCTAACAGCTCTTAATATTTGGAATTAAACAGAGATTGGAGATGAAAAGGCAGCATTCCCATACAGTGTGCCATCAATGAGTATCTGGTAACAATATGGAGTTTTTACAGAACTTCCACCTCGATAAAAGAAAGCTTTAAAATCTCACCAAATATAACATTACAACTGTAAGTAAGGTCACCTTCAGTGAAGGTGTGCAACAGGACAGTCAAATAAAAACAAAAATCTTCAAAGTCAGTCACATGAAGCAACCAATATACTGAGTTTGCACACAAGATGAGTGTTTAAATAGAACTGAAGATAAGTATTATCTTCAGATAGCATGCGTCGATTTGGCTGGCACAGGACACAGCTGGAAAAAATTTGAAAATTTTGATGCACAAGAAAACTCTCTGTAACTGCTGTATCTTCACTTGGCACATGTTCAGCTAGGAATTTGAAGTCGAGAAAGAAAATTGGGAGGATAGCAAAACAGCTTTGATATACAAATACATTTCTAAGATAAACATTTAGTAGAGATTAACATAATGTCAGAAGGATTGCCTACTTTCATTGACTAGTGCATAATAACTGTTGAAAATGAGAGGGGGGTTAAGTCAAATTTCTGCATTTGGAACTGCACTATATTTAATCCTAGATAGCTTGTATACCATGTTACTGTGCAGCTCCACACTTGCCTATCCTGACACACTCTGTTCAAGACCCTCAATTCCAGTTTCCAATTACTCTGAGCAATATCACCAGCACTTTGTGTTTTAATATTCCCTCTTCTTTAATCTTTCCCATCTCCTGCTCATCCTTCTCTCTTTCTTGTAAGGTGCTCTGAGGCATTCATCTCCATGAGAGGTAGTACTTAAATACAAGCTGTTGTTGGAAAAGGATGTGTGTCAGGATATCTGGCAATACCAAAGGAAATCCAATGCCTGCTACATGACAATTACACTTCGTCCAATAAACAATATCTAAAACCCCAAGCACCATATCTCGTACATAATTGTCTATTCATAGCACTTTTCTATCACATTTCAAGTACCTCACTGTTTTTACAGCTTCCCCACCTCTCCCAAATGTCTGAAAGAAACAGACACTCATTGGACACAGGAGCCAGAACCTCTAACTCTGTAGAGAATGTACCAAAACACATTTAAAAACAGGAGGAAAGGGACTTGGGTTGTGACCAGAAACATCAAAAGCAATTAAACTTTGATCTCACCTGGTGCTTACTCAACTGCAATTAGACTTTGTGGCCTTAAAAGGACAAAGCATCATCTCTGTAAATCTGTAGCATGCTAGAGATCGAAAAGTGAGCCCTTACTTTATCTCCACTTACAAGTTTTATCACCTGCCCTCATATGAACTTCCTTGACTTTGAAGGCACCTAAATAACACTTCACTAAACAATGACTTGTGTTTTTGTTAATATTCATTAAAAAGTAAAAATAGTAGAACCAATGAAAATCGGAGACAGGAAAAGCCTGTCCCATAGTCATGCTGCAATTAAGTGAGCAAAACGAGTGCCAGGTGATCAGAGCGCCCATGAAGTACATTGGCAGTAATGTTATAATCTTGACCAGAAATAGCCTGCACCTCTTGGTCCCCACATCCTTCATTTAAATGTTGCCCTATGGTAATACTATCCATCAGCTGCCCCACATATGCTGGTGACTCCCCCCCCCCCCCCCCCCCCCCCACCCCAAGCTCTACCTCTGCACTAGTTTTTTCTTGTTTAACATCCAGTCTTGGATAAGCTGAAATTTCCTCCAGCTAAATATTGGAAAGACTGAGGCCATCATCTTCAGCTCCCACCATAAACTCTGTACCTTTGCCATTCAACCCCCTCCCTCGCCACTGTGTGGGCCAAATCAGACAGTTCACAACTTCAGAGTTCAACTCAACCCCAAGCTAAGTCCTGATCCAATATCCTCTCCATCCCAAAGACCACCACCTACTTCTACCTGCCTTTACCCCCAACCTCAGCCCACCTGCAGCTGAAACTCTCGCCCATGCCTCCAGACTCACCTAATCCATGCTCTACTGTTTGGCCTCCTTTTGCCAGCTGTAACCTTGAGCTCATCCAAAACTGTGCTGCTTATATTCTAGCCACCAACAAATCCGACATGCCCATTGTCCCTCTGCTTGTTGACCTACCCTAGAGTCTCAAATTCTAAATTTTCATCATCACATTTAATTACCTTCATAGCTTAGTTGCTGCCAATCTGTAGCCTCCTCCAGCCCTACAACCTTCCCCATTTGAACTCTCTGCTCCTCTGAATGTAGAGGTCTAAAAAGGGAATAAGAGGGCTAAAAAGAGGGTTTGAGAATGCATTTTCAGCTAATATAATAGTGAACCCAGAAGTTGTTTAACAAACATATGTCGTAAAAGGGTAGTCAAAAGAGAATTGAGGCTGATTACGAACCTTAGGAATCTTGTGGAGACAAAGGGGTACTAAATCTTGTAGAGACTGAGGTACTAAATGAGTACTTTGCATCCGTCTTCACTAAAGACGATGCTGCCAACGTGGCAGTAAAGGAGAAGGGAATAGCAATATTGGCAAGATAAAAATAAAGAGGTGGTACTTAAATGGTTTAGCAATGCTCAAAGTAGAAAAGTCATCTGGTCCAGGTGGACTGCATCCTAGATTCCTGAAGGATTTAAGGGTGGAAATTGCGATGGCTCTGACCACAAGGGCTGGAGGATTGCAAATGTTACACCCCTGATCAAAAAAGCAGAAGGCAGTAAATTCAGCATCGGCTGTGAGGAAACTTTGAAAGACAATAATGTGGGATGAAATTAATTGATAGAAAATTAATAAATATGGGGAGATGGTGGTATAGTGGTAATGTCACAGAATCACAGAATTATCACAGTACAGCAGGAGATCAATCATGCCTGCATCACTGAATGAGCAGTCCAGATGCCCATGCTAACGACCTGGGTTCAAATCCCATCACAGCAGCACAATTAATTAATAAAAAATCTGGAATTGAAAGCTGGTTTCAGTAATGGTGCTATGACAGTTTCATTGATTGTTGTAAAAACCCATCTGGTTCGCTAATGTCCTTTAGGGAAGGAAATCTGCTGTCCTCACCTGGTCTGGCCGACATGCGACTCCAGACCCACAGTAATGTGGTTGACTCTTAACTGTCCTCTGAAATGGCCTAGCAAGCAACTCAGTTGTCAAGGGTATTCAGGGATGGGCAAAAATGCTGGCCTTGCCAGCCATGCCCACATCCCACAAAAGAATAATAAAAAAATTGACACTGAATAGTATGAGTTAATAAATGAAAGTCAGAACAAATTTGTTAAAGGAAAGTCATGTTTGACTAACTTGATTGAGCTCTTTGATAAAGTAACAGAGAGGATTGATGAGGACAGTGCAGTTGATGTGTATATAGACTGAAAAGGCATTTGATAAAATATCACATAACAGACCGGTTAGCAAAATTAAAGCACATGGGGGTTAAAGTGTGACAGTCGAGGTGGTAGGAGTGCACTGTTTATTCTAGTTCCACGTCTGCACAGGTCACAACATATATTTAAATTTTTTCCCACTTATCAATACGGTCAATCATAGACTTTTTTATCCCAGAATATAACAGGCCAAACAGGTTTCTTTAATAAACAACAAAATCAGTTTATTATAAAACAAGTCTTAACCAGTAACGAAGCAAAGCATAAACACACAGATTGAAATATTAAAGAGCCCCTTTTACCTTAGACTCTCACACTCACACCGGTTAACCGGAAAAATAAAGGGATTTGCGTTTTAGAGCTCTATTACAAATAAAGGACAAAAAACACATGGGTTAAATACTTGCTAATTCTTGAAGAAGTAGGAGAAGATATGGAAAGATGCCGTTAGTTTTGGTTTGGCATCCCAAATGCGTATAGACGGCTGTCACTGGGATCTTCCTAGAACAGTTATGTTCGGGCGACATTGAAGATCAGTTTGGGTAGGATTCCTGGAAATGCAGCAGCAGAGGTTTCAGACATAGGTCTTACGGGAGGAATGCAGCCAGTTTCAGAATACATCTTACATTTGCTTTTCAGCTCCTCGAGAGATGGAAAACTGGCAGGCTTTTTCCAAACTGCTAAAAGAGACTAAGTTGGGGTGGTTTGTTCTTCCTAGCAAGTTTTCTCCAACTGTCTTTTCAAACCATTGTCCATATCCCAACTCACTGTCCTTCCCCCTGGGAACCACTGTTACCCTTGAGACAGCCCTACCCCTAGACTAAAAGACTCTATTAAGTCCTTAAAGGGACAATCCCGCCTCCTTCAAAGATCGCTCCGGGGGCCTGAAAAAGTGCAGAGGCGGGGCTCTCCCTGACTTTACGGCCCGGCGCCGGGACCCATGCCTACTGCACAAAATCCAGTCCATAGACCACAATAACAAGGAAGTTATGCTAAACCTTTATAAAACACTGGTTAGGCCTCAGATGAAGTATTGTGGCCAATCTGGGCACCACATTCTGTCAAGATCTTAGTGTGGGTGCAGAAGAGATTGACTAGAAAGGGATGAGAGAGCTTCTGTCATGTGAAGAGACTGCTTCATACAATAAAGGATTTGGGGGTGGTGGGGAGGGGGGGGGGGAATTTGAAAGGTGTTCAAAAGCATGAACGTTTTGATAGAGTAAGGACAGTGATAGAAGGGCCGGTAACCAGAGATCACACATTTGAGTGATTGGCAAAAGAACCAGAGGTGACATGTGGAAACATTTTTTGTAATGAAGCAGTATAATCGGAATGCACAGTCTTAAAGGGTGGAAGATACAGATTTAACAGTTACTTTCAAAGGGGAATTGAATAAATACTTGAAGGGGAAAAAAATGACAGGGCCATGGGGAAAGAGCAGGGGTGTGAGACTAATTCCAGCAAGGTGCCACCAAGTGCTGTAACCTATTATGCTGCTATGATTCTGGCCTTATATGGCCCCACTTATTTTATCCCCGATCATTGGCGCCCATTCCTTCAGTTCCCAGGCACCATGCTCTGGAATTCTTTCCCTAAATCCCTCTGCCTCCCCCTCATCACTCTAATACTAAGGTCCTCCTTAAAACTAACCTCTTAACAACAAGCTGTCGGTCAACCTCCAAGCTTTGGTTCGGCACTTTTTTTTGATTACACCTCTGCGAAGCACCCTGAGACGTTTTTTGACATTAAAGGTGCTTTGTAAATGCATGTTGCACTTGTATTTGACAATGTGAAAGCGCAGCCAAATTTGCAGCAGTGCTTAAAGTCAGTTGATCGATTGATCCATTGAAAAGACCCACTTAAGGACAGAACACTTTCACAATGTGATGATTGGGGATAATGAACTGAGTCACAAGATACGAATGCACAGGAAAGGGCTAGAACACATGATTATTGTCCTGACAGCACATTAGCAGCTGGAGGATGCAGAAAATGAATGAGGAATTTTGGAGTCAACAACAATTTCTAGAGGGCGTGGGTCGACAACACAAAACTGTTCATGATATGACACCAATTAGCAACTGCACTCAGAGACAACATAAAATTAAGTAAATGTTGTAGGAAATGGAAACATTTTGTACATAGGAACAGCAGTAGACAATTCAGTCCCTTGAGTCTGTTAAGCCATTCAATTAGATAGATCATGACTGATCTGTATGACAACTTAATTTACCTGCCTTGGTTCCATGTTCCTTGACATTCTCTTACCTAACAAAGATCTATCAATTTCAGTCTTGAAAATTAGCTCCAATTTTAGGGACAGGTTTTGTACTTGAATTATCAGTTCTGAATCTCAGCGAAACAAACAAAGCTTTGAAATTGTTGTAATTTTTATTGTAACAATATCGATGTTCTGGTTAGATCATTTAGATACACTGAACCATTACTTTTGGGTAAGCATTATTAAAACTAGAATGCCAATAATTCTCCATTTTTTCCCTCAGAACTGTTCAATCATAACTGAATGAGATTTGCAGCAAGATTAAATTGACCAATTCTTTAAATCATCCCTAAACTACTTAGAATGCGAATTTCACTTGACTACCAATAGATAATGTATAAGGCGTCAGCTCCTGCACTGTGGGCGTGCACTTACTAAGGTAGAAATGCAACAAGACCCGGACAATATCCACGCTTGGGCTGATAAGTGGCAAGTAACATTTGTGCCACACAAGTGCCAGGCAATGACTATCTCAAACAAGAGAGAATCTAACCATCTCCCCTTGACATTCAATGGCATTATGATTGCTGAATCTCCCGCTATCAACATCCTGGGGGTTACCATTGACCAAACACTGAACTAGAGTAGCTATATAAATACCGTTGCTACAAGAGCAGGTGAAAGGCTAGGAATCCTGCAGCAAGTAACTCACCTCCTGACTTTCCAGAGCCTGTCCACCCTCTGCCTCTCTCTCCATCTCCCTCTCTTCCAAGATCTGGAATGCACTGCTTGAGAGTGTGGAGGAGGCAGGTTCAACTGAAGCATTCAAAAGGGAATTAGACAGTTATATGAAAAGGAAGTATGTGCAGGGTTATGGGGAGAAGGCGGGGGAATAGAACTGAGTAAATTGCTCTTTTGGAGAGCTGGTGCAGACACGATGGGCCGAATGGCCTCCTTCTGCACTGTAACAATTCTCTGATTCTGCAAGGCACAAGTCAGGAGTGTGATGGAATACTCTCTACTTGCCTGGATGGGTTCAGTTCCAAAAACACTCAAGAAGCTCGACACCATCCAGGATAAAGCAGTCCGCTCGATTGGCATCCTATCCACGAACATTCACTCCCTCCACCACTGATGCACAGTGGCAGCAGTGTGTGCCATCTATAAAATGCACCGCAGCAACGCACCAAGGCTTCTTAGACAGCACCTTCCAAACCCGCGACCTCTACCAGAATCTCGGAATCGTTACAGCGCAGAAGGGGGCCATTAGGCCCATTGTGTCTGCACCGACTCTCTGAAAGAGCAACTCCCTCAGTTCCATTCCCCCATCTTCTCCCTGTAACCCTGCACATTCTTCCTTTTCATATAAGTATCTAATTCCCTTTAGAATGCTTCAATTGAACCTGCATCCACCACACTCTCAGGCAGTGCATTCCAGACCTTAACCACTCACTGCGTGAAAATGTTTTTCCTCATGTCACTTTTGCTTCTCTTACCAAATACTTTAAATCTGTACACACTCGTTCTCAGTCCTTTCACGAGTGGGAACAGTTTCTCTATCTACTCTGTCCAGACCCCTCATGATTTTGAATACCTCTATCAAATCACATCTCAGCCTTCTCTTCTTCAAGGAAAACAGTCCTAACTTCTCCAATTATCTTCATAACTGAAATTCCTCATCCCTGGAACCATTCTCATGAATCTTTTCTGTACTCTCTCCAATGTCCTCACGTCTTTCCTGAAGTGTGGCACCCAGAACTGGATGCAATATTCCAGCTGAGGCCAAACTAGTGTCTTATACAAGTTCAACATAACTTCCTTGCTCTTGTACTCTATGCCCCTATTAAGAAAGTCCAGGATACTGTATGCTTTATCAACCGCTCTCTCAACCTGCACATATACAGCTTGGTCCCACTGCTCCTGCACCCACTTTAGAATTGTACCCTTTATTCTAGATTGTCTCTCCATGTTCTTCTTACCAAAATGAATAACTTCACATTTCTCTGCATTGAACTTCATCTGCCACCTGTCTGTCCATTCAACAAACTTGCCTATGTCCTTTTGAAGTTCGACACTATCCCCCTCACAGTTCACAAAGCTTCCAAGTTTCGTATCATCTGCAAACTTTTAAATTGTGCCCTGTACACCAAGGTCAAGGTCATTAATACACATCAGGAAAAGCAAGGGTCCCAACACTGATCCCCGGGGAACTCCACTACAAACCTTCCTCCAGCCCGAAAAACTACCCTTTGTTTCCTGTCACTCAGCCAATTTCGTATCCACGTTGCTATCATCCCTTTTATTCCATGAGCTACAAGTTTGCTCACAGGTCTGTTATGTAGCACTGTATCAAACGGCTTTTGGAAGTCCATGTACACCACATCAAAAGCATCGTCCTCAGCAACCCTCTTTGTTAACTCCTCAAAAAACTCCAGCAAGTTAGTTAAACATGATTTTCCCTTAAGAAAGTCATGCTGACTTTCCTTAATTAACTCATATTTGTCCATATGACTATTGATTTTGTCCTGAATTATTTTTTCTAGAAGTTTTCCAACCACCGAAGTTAAACTGACTGGCTGGGCTTATCTTTACACCCTTTTTTGAACAAGGGTATAACGGTTGCAATTCTCCAGTCCTCTGACATCACCCCCAAGTAAAAGGAAGATTGAAAAATTATGGCCAATGCCTCTGTGATTTCCACCCTTACTTCCCTCAGTATCCTTGGATGCATCTCATCTGGTCCTGGTGCTTTATTCACTTTAAGTACAGCCAGCCTATCTAATATAAAAGCAAAATACTGCAGATGCTGGAAATCTGAAATAAAAACAAGAAATGCTGGAACCACTCAGCAGGTCTGGCAGCATCTGTGGAAAGAGAAGCAGAGTTAACATTTCCGGTCAGTGACCCTTCTTCGGAACTGGTTCCAGTTCCAAAGAAGCGTCACTGACCCGAAACGTTAACTCTGCTTCTCTTTCCACAGATGCTGCCAGACCTGCTGAGTGGTTCCAGCATTTCTTGTTTTTATTTCAGCCTATCTAATACTTCCTCTTTATCAATTTTAAACCCCTCCAGTGTCTGACTTACCTCCTCTTTCAACATTGCCTGGGTTGCATCTTCTTCCTTGGTAAAGACAGATGCAAAGTATTCATTTAATACCTCAGCTATGCCCTCTGCCTCCATGTGTAAATCCGCTTTCTGGTCCCGAATCAGCCCCACTCCTCCTTTTACTACCCTTTTACTATTTATACGCCGAAAGAAAGCTTTGGGATTTCTTTTAATGCTAGCTACCAGTCTCTTTTCATGCTCTCTCTTTGCTTCTCTTATTTGCTTGCACTGGAAGATCTGGATTTGTTTGCCCTACTTTTCGCCTTCGAGGGAACATACCTTGACTGTGCCTGAACTCTCTCTTCTTGAAGGTAGCCCATTGTTCATCTACCGGTTTTCCTGCCAGCTTTTGACTCCAATTTATTCACCCCAGCTCCAATCCTACCCCGTTGAAGTTGGCCTTCCCCTAGTTAATTATTCTTACCCTGGATTGCTCTTTGTCCTTTTCCATAGTCAGCCTAAACTTTATGATACAATGATCACTATCCCCTAAATGGTCTCCTACTGATACTTGATCCACTTGGCCCACCACATTCTCAAGAACCAGGTCTAGCAGTGCCTCTTTTCTCATTGGACTAGCAATATACCATAGTAGAACATTTTCCTGAACACACTCTAGGGACTCTTGCCCCTCACTGCCCTTTACACGACTATTATCCCAGTCTATGTTTGGATAATTAAAGTCCCCCGTTATAACTACCCTATAATTTTTGCACCTATCTGTAATTTCTTTGCAAATTTGTTCCTCCACATCCTTCCCACGAGCTGGTGGCCTAGAGACAACACCGAGCAGTGTAACCGCACCTTTTTAGTTCCTTAGCTCTAGCCAAATTGATTCTGTCCTCGACCCCTCTGGGACATCCTTTATCTCCAGAACTGCAATGTTCTCCTTAATCACTACCGCCACCCCTGCCCCTTTTTTCCCTTTCCTATCCTTCCTGAACATCTTGTATCCAGGAATATTTAACACTCAGTCCTGCTCTTCTTTGAGCCAGGTCTCTGTTACAGCCACATCACCATATTTCCACATGGGAATCTGTGCCTGTCCCTCACCAGTCTTATTAACCACACTCTGTGCATTTATATACATGCACATTAACCCTGATTCAGACTTTATTATTTTCTCCCTTATTCTGACCACCTAATAACTTACTATTCCCTACTCTCGTTCTATCTATCTCCCCCAGTATTCTGTGCATCTTGGTATTCCTCTCTGATACTTGTTCCCACAACCCTGACAAGTTACCAGTTTTGCTTCCCTCCAATCTGAGCTCTCTCTCAGGTTCCCATCCCCCTGACAATTTAGTTTAAACCCTCTCCAACAGCACTAGCAAATCGCCCTGTGAGGATATTCATTCCCTTTTCCTGCTAAGATGCAACCCGTCCATACAGGTCCTACCTGCCCCAGAAATCTGATGCCCTCCCTCCTGCACCAGTTTTCCAGTGACGTGTTCAATCGCTCAATTCTCCTATTCCTATGCTCACTTGCATGTGGGACTGGGAAGTTATCCTGCGATCACTGCTTTTGAGGTCCTGCTTTTTAATCGCCTTCCGAGCTCCCTATAATCTGCTTTCAGGATCTCATCCCCCTTCTTACCTATGTCATTGGTACCAATGTGGACCACGACCTCCGGCTGTTCACCCTCTCCCAGAAGAGTCCTGCAGCCGCTCCGTGACATCCTTGACCCTGGCATCAGGGAGGTAACATACCATCCTGGAGTCACGTTTACTGGCCCAGAAACGTCTGTCTGTTCCCCTATCACTACTGCTCTTCCACTCTTCTTCCTCCCTTCCTGTGCAGCTGAGCCACCTGTGGTACCACAAACTTGGCTCTGACTACTCCTCTGAGGGACCATCACCCTCACTAATATCCAAAATGGAAAAGCGATTAGCAAGTGAGATCATATCAGGGGACTCCTGCACTACCTGCCTGGTTCTCTTAGACTGCCTGGTGGTCACCCAATCCCCATCTGACTGCGTACTCCAAACCTGTGGTGCGACCACCTCCCTAAACGTGCTATCCACGTAGTCCTCAGTCTTGCAGATGCACAACAGTGACTCCAGCCGCCGCTCGAGTTCCGAAACCCAGACTCAAGCTTCTGCAGCCGGTGAGACTTCCTGCAGATGTGTTTGTCGAGGACACATGGTGCGTCCATGACTTCCCACATGCCACAGGCTGTACATTCCATTCGGCAGAGCTGCCTTGCCATATCTTAACTTTAAGACTATTTATTATAAGTATAATAGCTTACCGGTACTCACCAAGCAGCTCTTACCACTGCACCAAAGCAAGAGCCAAATACTGGAAGGTTAAAAAAGTAGAAAAAAAATAGAAAAGTGGAGCACCTCCTCCCCCCTTCACCGAACTTGCCACTCACCAAACTCGAAACTCCATACTCAACTTGCAATCTGCACACCACCTAGAAGGACAAGGGCAACAGATGCATGGGAACACCACCATTTGCAAGTTCCCCTCCAAGTCACACACCATCTTAACTTGGAACTATATCACAGTTTCTTCACTGTCACTGGGTCAAAATCCAGGAGCTCCCTTTATAACAGCATTATGGGTGTACCTACCCCACAAGGACTGCAGCGGTTCAAGAAGGCAGCCCACCACAACCTTCTCAGGGGCAATTAGGGATGGGCAACAAATGCTGGCCTGGCCAGTGAAGCCCACATCCCCTGAACGAGTAAAAAAAAGTGCAGAAATATTCATATTTTCAATGTTTTCTAAAACTTATGGAAAATTATGCTTTCAATCCACAGTGCCATATTGCAAGAGAACCTCATTAATAGCGGCATCATTTCCCTTGCCCGCAGCTTATTTACAGCAATAATGATGACCCTTGTGGACTTGGATGAGATGAACAGTTGAGGTTCAGCAGTCAGACCATCTACATGTCAGTTACAAATGATCTATCTATGAGCATTCAGCTGTCTGTGAGCATCACATTTTGTAACTATTTCTAGCACCAGTTATCTGCGGACTGGGACCTGCACCATATCCATCTATTATTCTAACACAAGGTTGTACTTGTTTTCACTGAATCAGTATTTTCACATTCACTCTGCAGTGGGCATTGTGCTACTAGTGCAAATGACAAAATAAAGAATGCAATTATTTCAGAAAATCTCGCACAGATAGAATTCCTTTCTCTTATGGACTTGTAGCCACTTTACTTGCATTAGGCATGTAGTTTATAATGTGTAACACTATAATTGAGAAAGGTAAACCAACTGGAGGGTAATTTTCAGATCCATTGTGGTGGGAATAAAAATATTAAATTAATAACCAAGGTAACAATTTAGTCTATCTGCTCAAGAGATCTTCAGCAGGTTTGTCAGATTTTATGAGGAGGAACAGAGAATATGATTTCTATCCCACAAGTCAGCAGATTTAATTGCTCACAAATGAGCCTTGAGAGTTCTAAGTGGAATATTTTTAACTGGATGTTTTAACTGGTGGCATCAATGGATGTCATCGCCATAAAAAAAAACAATATTCATTTCCATAGTGTCACTGGCAGGTATTTTACACCCCCCACCCCCCCACATCTGCCCAAGCAGACTGGTGGTGGTTGGTGGGGGGGGGGGGGGGGGGGGGTGGTGGGTTGTAAAATTGCGTGGGAGATGGGGGTGCTGTTCCTGATGCCTTCCTGCCCCCGCTGCAATTTTACAGGGGATGGCAGCAGCGAGAAATGCCCCAACCCGCTCACCGGCCAATTATGGCCCTTAAGTGGCCAATTAACTGCCACTCAAAGGCTTCCTCTCGTCACCGCTTGTATTTTACCAGCAGCCGGCGGGCAGCTGAGGCCCCCAGAGCGCCACCCAGTAAAACCTGGCGGCCCCCTTGCGGGCTGGTGGGGGTGGGTGGCCCTTCTGATCGGGCACCCTGTGCCGCATGGAGGGCCGCCCCCATGGCCCAACCGCCCCTACTGCACTGTTGCTCCTTGTGGCGCTGCTGGGACTGAGAGCTGCCGGCCCACTGATTGGCCGGCACCTCTAAGAGGAACGTCCTGTATCAGAGGGGTGCAAGCCCGCCCAAGGCCAATTTAGGGCCTGGGGTACGTAAAATCCTGGTGTAGTTCCCAGGCTGGGCAGAGGTGGGCTCGCCCCCGATGTAAAATTCCGGCCCTTGTTAGTGTTATAAATAAAATTACTCAAGTAAGTGATATAAATTAAAGTGTACAAGTATACTGCAGTGTTGTCTGTAAGGCAGCATTAATTTATTCATCTCATTAAAAAAAAATCAAAAATGGTTGATATGCAAAATTAAATGATTATACTTATAAATGCAAATCTTTCTTTTGTGCCACAGGATGAGCTCCTCAGAAGGTGGAAGTTGAAGTTACTACCACGTAGAGCCTATAGTGAGTAATTCAGTGCCATAAGGATGCAGGAGGAAACAACAAGCTGCAAGAATGGAGCTGCGACTGCCATAATACTGCAGCAGTCTAGGCTGCTCAGCAACATAAGCTGGGATCAGCAAAACGTTTACTTCCATGCTTCATGGAGACCAGCTTCCACAAATAATTTCCTTCCCTTTTTCTTCAATGGACTCAGCAAAGAGACCATTACCCTGCTTCCACACTCGATTATATCTGTCCTATTTGACAGGGAATCTAAGCTGATTTAAGACACATCTGCAAGTTATTATAAAGAATTCTAACTGACTAAAGGTGGGGATGGGGTAGGAATATGGAATTAATGTAGGATTAGTATAAATGGGTGGTTGATTGTCGGCACAGACTCGGTGGGCCGAAGGGCCTGTTTCAGTGCTGTATCTCTAAATAAATAAATAACACTCTCTGCCATACATGGGAATATGCTTAGTCCTCAAGTCTGATTCAACCACTGTCAAACAACTATGTTTCCTCCTATGTCTATCCCATCCATGTAAATTCACCTGCACAAGCAAAAAAAACCTCAAACAATAACTTCCCCACTTGACTGTTGCCATCATCGGTGAAGAAATAACAAGCAGCATTTTTTGTTTTTGTTTGAGTTGCTAGAATTTTACTGAAATTTGAGAGCTCTTCAAATTAAAGATTGCTCACCTGGTAGGATATTCATCCTTCAAAAATGAAGCGCATCTGCCACATACTGGTGTTGAGACAGACTGGATTCAATATTTTGGGGAACTACATGGTAACAACATCTTTAGTGATGTTTGTATGCATCAGCATCAGACAACATTAGCCCATGTTGTGTCCCAATACCAAAGTGAACCCAGCAGCACTTATGATTAGAAAAGGTCTTGCAAGGGAGCAAGCAGGTGAAGGGAATGGCAGAAGTTCCAGACATCATGGTAGATCTAAAAGGCACTATTAGGCTTAGCTGCCAAGTCTTAATGATGTTGCTTGGTAAAAGTACACAGGCAACACTGTGTGATAGCTTTACACAAACAAATGTTGGAGATCTAATTTCAAGACTAACGAGTAGAAAGACCTTTTAGTGGGCCAGTGAGTTACCTACCACAGAGGTGGCAACAATGGAGGTAGCACTCCACTACCAATTTTGCAAATTCTTCTTCCTTGGGCCAGAAAACAACATAAGATGCATTTTTGTTGCATCTGAGATTTTCTATTAACAGTGTATCATGCCAAAGATCTATAAGCATTCATACAGCAGTTGCCATCTTAGAAGGTATCAGTACAAGTTACTGCGCAAACAAAAAATGGTAAATTAAAAAAAAATGCTTTTTGGTATTATTAGAAGCATCCATCAAAAGCAGTTAGTTTAGTTTTTTTTTAGTTTAGAGATACAGCACTGCAACAGGCCCTTCGGCCCACCGAGTCTGTGCCGACCATCAGCCACCCATTTATACTAATCCTACACTAATTCCATATTCCTACCACATCCCCACCTGTCCCTATATTTCCCTACCGCCTACCTATACTAGGGGCAATTTATAATGGCCAATTTACCTATCAACCTGCAAGTCTTTTGGCATGTGGGAAGAAACCGGAGCACCCGGAGGAAACCCACGCAGACACAGGTTACAGTACAGATTCACCTGAATGATACCTTAAATTATGAGAACAGGTTGCATAAATGTTACTTGTATTGCCTTGAATTTAGAAGATTGAGGGGTAATCTACTCGAGGTGTTTAAAATGCTATGGACGCTGGATCAATTGAAATTATCAAGACCGAGATCGGCAGATGTTTTTCAAGTAAAGAGGTTTGGAACAAAACTGGGTATATGCAGCTGAAGTACAGATCAGCCATGATCGAACTGAATGGTGGAGCAGTCTCAAGAGGATGAATGACCCACTCCTGTCCCTATTGATTTGTAGTTATTACAGAACTTCTTGGAAAGCAAGTGTAGAAACATAGTATTTTAAGAATGCTTTGCATCTGTTAAGAAAGAAGATTTGAGTGCAGGATCCAAACTGTAACAATCATCTTTTACTTATAAAGTTTAAACTTTCCTACATTTGCACTGCTCAATTGTTTTTAGGCCGTTTTAATTTACTTTTCCATGATCTGCTGCAGCTCTTAAGGAAATGGGGGTGGCAATTTGCCCAGGCTTAGCAGCCAACCCAGTGTCACTCACCATGTAACAAATAAAAACATCTATGAATTTAACACAACCAGCTATTAGCATGATTTCCCAAGTTGCACAGGCTTAAAGCCAGGATGAAATTATAATCTCCACTGATCGTGGGAATAGGGAAATCTTATATCCTCTGCCGGGGGCTGGTACAGGGTGTCAACTTAAAACTGTTTATAAGGGAGTGAAGAAAGAAGTTAGGAGACATTTCTTTATGTCGTGTGTTGTCAAAGCATGAAAATCTTTACCACTGAGCAGTTGAAGCAGAGACTGGAGCATCTTTCAAAGAGAGTACTGGCAGAGCACAATGGAAGGAAGGAGACATGGACTGACAGATATTTGTCAGGAAAGGAATTCATTCAGAGGGTTGTGTATCTTTGGAATTGGAATCAAAGAATTTGGGATTAGGGCGGGAAAGTGGAGTTGAGGTCGAAGTTCAGCAGTAATCTTACTGAATGGCAAAGCAGACTCAAGGGGTCATATGGTCTACGCCCACTCCCTCTGTTTTTATAATGCAGCGTGCAAGAACTTCAATGCAACAGGAAATCGCAATTTGGAAATTCAAAAGAGTGTACATCCTTCACCCGTCACCCACGTGGAAAAAAGCTTAAAATTTACATATTGAAAAAAAACATTCCATAACAATTGCACCTTGGGCTGAAATCTATACTCGGGCGTAAACAATGGCAGTCTGCCCGTGTGGACTACATATCGTGGAGCCGCCACGATATTCAGCGGGCGGCTCATTCAAAGAGCTGGGGCAGACCACCCATGCTGATTACGCGGAGAGGGCTGTCTGTCCGTCCCCGGCAATGGAGTCAGCTGCCATTGTGCAGGCGCTGAGGCCATTTTTGAAGGGCTTCAAGCCCTACATTTCAATTTAAAATTTAAAGAGACATTGTTTTTAAAAATTTAATGAAATTATCTTGACCCTCTCCCACCCTCCCAATAACCATAGAATTAATTCCTTGCGCTCTCCCCCTCCCCCCAAAATACCTACCTTGCCCACCTGACCTTCCCCCCACCAAAGTTCATAAACTTTACACTATAACCCTTCCCACCATCCCCTATACCAATGAAATGAGTTTGATCCCTGCTCCCCGCTGCCCTTCCGCACCGGAAAACTTAGCTGCATCACCTCCCCGGCCCCGCAGATGGGGATCCAAAGGTGCAGGAGTGTCGTGCACCGACATCAATATCACTCCAGGATGGGTGACGGTAATTAATTAATTGATGTAAATTATTTTACATATTTAAATTGGGCTCCCGTCGCCGAGTGGCGGGGGAGCCACCTCAAGGCCTCGCTGCCGTCGGCAATATGGGTCTGGGCCTTCCCGGCGTCAAGGTCCATGGCGGGCCTCTCCCGGAGGCATTTTCCATGCACCCCACTGCGACAGGGGCGGGGAGGGGGTCTGTAAAATTTAGTCCCAAATCTTCCAATTAATGCTTTTCAGATACAATACTAATGCCCTCAGCCTGAACACTTCACTTGTGCTCAAACAGAATTCTTCAAATTAAGAAGAAAATGGAACAATTACCTCAACTCCTTCCCATGCCCCTTAAAGCCTTTGCAGACTTATTGCAGTGACTGTCTAGTTAGGTGAGATAAAGGAAAGCAACAACCAGCAATTTAGCACCTTTTATCTCATTCCCGTATTGCCTTACAAGGAACAAGGCGGCGAGTGGCAACCTTTAATCTCACTTTTGCTTGCCAGCTCTTTGGTGATGACGCATAGCTGGGCTGTACAAGTGAACCAGAAGGGAACCACTGCCGCAATTTCAGGAATTACTACAAGGGCCCTTTGTAGATTGTGAGTGGTTTGGAGTAAGGGGAAGAAAATGTAGAATCTGGTACATTCACTTTGGAGCATACAAATGAGGACAAAGGTGTGGAGAATCCAATGCACAGATTGCAATCAACAGTTTAATAAAGATAGCTCATGTGAGTAAAGAAGACTTACATTTATATAGCGCTTTTCAAAACCACTGGACGTCTAGAGGTGCTTTACAGCCAATGAAGCACTTTTGAAATGTAGTCACTGTTGTAATGTAGGAAATACAAGAGCTAATTTGTGCACAGCAAGTTCCCACAAACAGCGACATGACAATGACCAGATAATCTGTTTTTGTGATGTTGATTGAAAGATAAATATTGGCCACACTGAGGATAACTCCCCTGCTCTTGTTTGAAATAACCCACGTCCCCAGAACGTTAGCCTGGTCCTCTGGATTGCTAGTCCAGTGACAATACCACTATGCCACAGCCTCCCCATAAATGGATGAGCTGCAATATCCTCCAGTTAAACACTGGGAAAAACAAAGCCATCATCTTCTAATTCCATTGTAAGTTCCGTATCCTTGCCATCAATTTCATTTCCCTTCCCCAACCAATGTATTGAGCTGTACCAGAGTATTAGCAACCTTTGCATCCTATCCCACCCGAGCTAAGCTTCCAAACTGTCCCTGCCATCACAAAGACCGCCTACTTCCACCTCCATTAAATCACCCAATCACTCCTACTACATTTTCTGCTAAAATCCTCATCCATGCCTTCGTCACCTCAGACCCGACTATGCCATGTGCTGAATTCCTGAGTTGAGGTGAGTGACTGCCCTCGACATCTAGGCATTATTTGACCAGGTATGGCATCACCGAGATCTAGCAAAATTGAAGTCAACAGCAATCGGGGGAAAATGCTAGTGTCAGAAGTAATACCTGTCGCAAATGAAGATGGTTATGACTGTTGGAGGACAATCACCTCAGAATATCGCTGCAGGAATTGCTTAGTGCAGTACCCTAGGCCCAGCTACATTCATCTGCTTCAATAATTACCTTCCCTGCATCATAAGGTCAGAAGTTAGGCTGTTCGTTGATGATTGCACAGTCTTCAACTCCATTTGCAATTTTCAAATAATGAAGCAGACCATAGGTGGAGAAAGCTTCACCACATGTGGCTATTGAGATAGAGACTAGATCATCATTTAGAAGGAAACTGGATAAATATTTGATAAGAATGAATGTAAAAGGATCTGGGCACCTGGGGTTACAGGAAAGAGTACCTGATTGACACAGGGGTGCAAATGACTTCATGTGCTGTAATTCTTATCATTCTGTGACAACTTTCCTTTATTGCATTTCAGCCAAGGGAATGTTATAGCATCATGAGTGCTGAGTAGAGTTTGGGATGATGTGCCCTGTTAGAAATGTCCCAATCACTGCCCTTTGTGCGATCTTTCAGTTTGGCTCAGGTTGGTCTCTGCTGGACTGTTTTAATGCGTGAAGCCCAAATACAGATCAGCTCAGACTGAGATTCCCAGTTCAGAGTTGCCACTTTCACACGGAACGCAACTCAAACCAGAGTTCAAGGAGATAAGGAGAGAGATCAGTCCTAGCAAAAGTGACATTGACTGAGGAGCGTGACTGCACCTTGTCTACTAAAGGAAAATACTGGCTGTAGTTTCAGGATGATGATCAATGGGTTATATGATTATTACTAGTTACAATTAGGAAATTGGGGTGTTGTATCTATTAAAACCAGTTACATGGACTAACAGTGAATTATTGCATTACTGTTAATTATGAGGGGAATCTGAGCATTACGAGTATTATTATTAAATGCTAACCAGTGCAATTTCACTGAGCTACTATTAATTACGGGTGGAATCGAAGTTCTTCCCACTGCTGTGAATCCAACCTTAGGATTTCCCCTCTGCCCTGTCCTCAGAACTTCTTACACACAGCAGCTGCCACAAAACCACAAGCAAAGAAACTCATAGCCCAACTGATATATCGTAAATATAAAACATTTTTATTTGTGATGCGGTTAGAACATCACGGAGTCAAACCTCAAGGAATGCCTCCAATCAGAGTTTGCAACCTGGTCCTGTGCTTTACTATGTTTCTAAACATGTCAAATTCAAATTATGCAAAACACCACCCCAAGATTGCTACAATATATGCGGCACAGTGGCGCAGTGGTTAGCACTGCAGCCTCACAGCTCCAGGGACCCTGGTTCGATTCTGGGTACTGCCTGTGTGGAGTTCGCAAGTTCTCCCTGTGTCTGCGTGGGTTTTCTCCGGGTGCTCCGGTTTCCTCCCACAAGCCAAAAGACTTGCAGGTTGATAGGTAAATTGGCCATTATAAATTGTCACTCGTATAGGTAGGTGGTAGGGAAATATAGGGACAGGTGGGGATGTTTGGTAGGAATATGGGATTAGTGCAGGATTAGTATAAATGGGTGGTTGATGGTCGGCACAGACTCGGTGGGCCGAAGGGCCTGTTTCAGTGCTGTATCTCTAATCTAATATGCACTCAATCTAGAAAGAGTGAAGCAGGGAAAGGAGAGGTGATGAAGCTGAAATTTGGCACAGAATTTTAGAAAATGCTCGAGATATGACAATATTGTGTCTAAGTACAAAGCTAATATGAGAAGTGACAATCAATGATGAAATATGATGATGAAAATTCAATAACCTACTCAGAGTGAGGGATCTCTGGCTCTCCAGCCAAGTAATATTACGGAGCAAGAGTACCTTTCACTACCGATCTGGTAAAGTTACACTAATATGCAAAGAAAAATACAACAAATGTAATTCAATATTGTGTCATACAATGAAGACAATGAAAGTAAATCTGTTAGAGGTCCTAGCATGTTCATGTCTAACACTAATTTACTAAACTGCCATGGCGTATTTTCCTGGTTGAAAAAGACATGACAGAGGTCAGGGGTTGTAATGACAATAAAGAACTTGTTAGCACAATACATTGTAATTAAACAATGGGAGAGGTAGAGAATTAAGACTTTGCACTATAATCAACAGATTATAATTGAAATTATCAAAAGAATCAATTCTCATGATATTTTAAACCAAGATTACGGCTCATAGAGATACACTTAAATGTGAGACAAGAGAGGACGTTAATTATACACAAATCCACAGAAGATCCGCAATAAAAATGCATTTAACAATTAAGTCTACTGACTACCATTTGGGAATTTCAGCTAATTTTAAGTTTTCGTGAATAAGTTTGGGAAGAGCAAAGAGGACAAGATTTCTGGAATTATTTGCACGCTTTAAAACAAAAATACTGCATTTAATAATACAGCAATTATGCAAAAACAACAAATTTTATACTTCAAGATGCCTAATTTTGTCATTCATTTTCATCCAAATCCATTTCCTCACTCTCCTCAATTTCATTCAGGTTTCTATCACATTTTATTCCCAACCAGTTGTTCCAAATTCATTTTCCCTTGTGTCCATTTTCAAGCCAAATTTATTTGTCCAGTAAACCTCCTTAACCTAGCTGGTTAGGTTATGATCTGTTCTTTGAGTTTCTGAACAAAGGTATATTGAAGTATTTCAGCACCCTACAGGAAAGGGCCAAATCCCTCAAAATTATTAGTCTGAAATGTCTTACTGAAGTAATCACTAAGATTTTATACATTACAAAAAAATCAGACAGCCAGCCCACCATGTCTGGGTTGCTGAAACCCATAAGATTGTGACCTGGTCCCATGACCCTTAGCAAAACCCATGGCAGAAAATGGAAATTATAATCTCCCTCCAAACCCTGAGTTACAGCCTACCATTCATACATGTAGTCGCAGAGACGAAGAGCCAGGAGAACCCCGTGGTTTCTGCCACTCTCAGCTGGGGAAGTTCTACGTCTCCCTAAAGATCACAATCAGGTCTAACAGTTCTTTCCCCAATATGGAATAATCATCTCCAACATATTTGTTACGGTCACGTAGCGCAATCTGGGTGGTTCCCACTGTTCACTCCCCACCTGACCATAGCAAGATTGTTATTAGGGTTTAACCCCTTGGTTTTTTATTTTTCAAATAAACAGACAGCAACAGGTTTTCTGGTAGATTTAAAAAACAGAAAATCAAATGTTTATTGATCAATACATCTTATCCTGAAATTGCAAGTATATGGACAGTAGAGAACAGAATGACAAGGGAAAATATGAAGAGATCCGAGAAGTCAAAAAAATTAGGAAAGGAAAGAGAAACTATTAAATTATCAAGGAACATAAAACAAAATAGTAAAACATTCTACAGGCACATAAATAAAAAAGAAATGTTTAGAGAGAGAAATATCAAATAAAACCCCTGGTCCAGGCAGACTGTATCCGTGCATTTTAAAAGAATCTAGGAAAGAGACAGCAGTCACATTATTACACATATTTAATAATTCTTTAAAAAAAAGATGCGAGTGGCACAGGCCTGGCAGATGGCTAACATTAAACTTATATTTAAGAAATGAAATACAATATGCACAGGGAACTACAGAGCAGTCAGCTTAACTTTGGTAGCAGGAAAAATAACAGAGTCCCTAAGAAATGAGAAAACAGAAAAATGCCAAAAAATGACACATATAGCCAGCATGGATTTCAAAAGGGAACGTCTTGCTTGACCAACTTCACTGAATTCTTGAAGAGGTAACAGAGAGAACAGACAGAATGCAATAGATGTAATATATATAGATTTCCAAAAGGCCTTTGATAAGATTCCACATAATAGATGAATGAATAAGATCAGAGCATGCAGAGTCAGGTGACAAGTATCAGAATGGATTGCTGGCTGGTTGCAAAACAGAAAGCAGAGAATAGGGGTAAAGGGTACTTATTCAGTGTGGCACAAGGACCAGTGCTAGGGCCACTGCTGTTCAGTTTATAATAACTTATATTTAGACTTTGGAGTCAAAAGCACAATTTTTATTTGCAGACAACACCAAATTGTTGGGGGGTGGGGGGTACATTAGCAGGAAGAACAGTCAAGACAGAGGAATGCAACAAAATACAATACAGCAATAATAAACTTGCAGAAGGAGTATATAATTGGCAAATGAATTTCAATTTGCATAAGTGTTAAGTATTGCATTTTGGCATGATAAATAAGGAGGTCACATATTACTTGCAAAATGAGAATCTAAATGGGTTGGAGGAGCCAAGGGATCTGGGAGTACAAATACACAAATCACTACAAGTAGTGGAGTGAAACAGGGTTGTGTCATAACCCTCACTCTGTTTGGCATCTTCTTCTCCTTGCTCCTGACCTTCACCATCCCTGCAAATATGGAAGGAGTCTACTTGCACATCAGTCAGATGGCAAGCTCTACAATCTATCAAGGCTGAAAGTGAAGACAAAAGCACATCACGTCCTGATCGGAGAACTCCTCTATGGTGATGATGCTGCACACGGAAACTCAGCTACAAAGACTCATGGACTGTCTCTCCCATGCCTGTAACTTGTTCTCCTTGACTAGAAAGGTCAAGAAAACTGTAGTCACAGGACAAGGTGTTGCATCTCTGCCCTGATCACACTAAATAACACCCCACTGGAAGTGGTTAGCAAATTCTGCTACCTTGGGTCCACGGTGGCAGACAATCTGTCCCTTGATGCAGAGCTCGATATTTGCATAAGGAAAACAGCTACCATCTTTGGCCGACTCGCAAAATGCGCATGGGATAACATCAAGTTGACCCTTAGAACCAAGCTGATGGTTTATAAGGCATGTGTTCTCAGCACCTTGCTAAATGGCTGTGAAACATGGGCGACTTACAGCCATCAGGAAAAGCAGCTCAATAATTTCCATCTTTGCTGTCTGTGCCGCATTATAAGTGCATCCTGGCAGAACAAAATCACAAATGCGGCAGTCCTCTCAAAGGCAGAGCTCCAAGAGTACTGGCACTAATCAAACAGAGGCAGCTTTGGTGGATTGGACACATCTGTAGAATGGAAGATGACGGCATACCCAAGGACCTTCTGTATGGTGAGGTAGCCGGGGCCAGATGACAAGTGAGGTGCCCAAAGCTCCGCTTCAAAGATGCTTGCAAGGGTGACATGAAGGTTCTAAATGTTGACGATCGCACCTAGGAGTCACTAGCCAGTGAACGAGGGAAATGGCGACACATCCTGTGGACTGGTGTGCACTACTACAACACCCAGTGGCTACAGCAGCTTGGTAACGGGTGCCAATGCCGAAGGCAACAACTCACAGCATCACTTGGAAGCTTCACGTATGGCACTTGTGGCAGAACCTGCCTCTCAAGGATTGGTCTTCACAGCTATCAATGAAAAGTGCACCTAAAGAAGACACCCCACCTAAATGGATTGTTTGCTGCATGTCCATCATCTTTCGTAGATGGAAGGATGCCAACCAAAAGTAGTGAAACAGGTTAATAAGGCCATTAAAAAAAACAAACTGCTTATTTCCAGAGGGATAAAATTAAAAAGTACAGAAGTTATGCTGAACTTGTACAGACCCTTAGACCACACTTGGGAGTACTGCGTACAATTCCAGTGTATATTAAAAAAGGATACGGATGCACTGGAGAAAGTGCAGAAATGATTTACAAGGATGATACCAGAACTGCAAGGTTATACCAATCAGGAAAGGATGAATAAGTTTGGCCTCTTCTCTCTTGAAAAAAGGCTGAGGGGTGACCTAATAGAGAACTCCACAATTATGAATGGCGCAGTACAACTAGATTGGTCCCTGGGATGGGAGGGTTGTCCTATGATGAGAAGCTGTATGAACTGGGTCTATATTCTCTGGCGTTTTCAATATTCCACAAAATATTCCACAAAAAAAAACTCCCAAGCCTGACTTTCAGGTCGCTCAATTTTGTCTGAGACCTTCAAAAACAGTCAAATGATTCAGAGTAACTAAAAAACAAAAACCAGCTGCAAGGTCTTATGTACTGGCCAGTGTACCTTTTGAACTGGTCTGAGTAGTTTTCTGGCAACTTCCAAATCAAGGTTCAGTTGGAATCGTGGCACAAATGTTACACTGCTGAAGCAAACTATTTTTATTTTCATCATGTAGGATGGCCAACATCTGCTCCTCAGAATTTTAGCTTCTAGATTCTGTGCTGTGAAAAGTTGCAGTGCAGTACACACATCGCCCAAGATATAGGTTCTGTGTAAGCTATCAATTGCACTGAAGTCAAGGATTATAGATGCTGGAGCAGAGAATTGGAGCAATTGAAGTCTTTTACCCCTGTGCAGTGAACTGAAGGATATATTAAAGTGTTAAACACTGAAACAAAGTCCTTTGTTAAGCATGCTTGACTAATGTACATTCAACCATAAATACATAAAACCAACTATCTGACAGACAGTGGAGAAGGCCGCGAGATAATAGAAAATATCACTCAAACGGGCAGAATTCCTTGATAAAAGTTTGAGCCATTAAATTACATCCAGAATTGTTCATCTTCATGAAGCCTGTTTCTTTTATATGGAGCCTCTCTTTTGGCAGCACTTTCAACTGCTGTCTATAGATTCAGTGATAGGTTGGACTGTATTTCAAATACTGTTAATCAGAGAGCTGTCAATTTGCATGTCATCTACAGCACAGAACAAGAAAGTAATGGTGCAATTGGACACAGGTCAGCAACTCATTCAATAAAGGCATATTTTTAAAACTGTCATACATTGAGTATAAGCCATGTTGTATAAATGCCAAACTGCCTGCGCCTCCACACTGCCCTTTGCATCGACACAAAACATTTTTTTATCTACGAAGCTTGACATTTAATTTATTGTTTTTAAATGCTGGATTCAAATTAGTATTGCATCTTGGATTGTGATCATGTTATCTTACGTTTTGCTAGCTGACTCACCTCTCTCCCACTCCAACACAAACCTGATCACTCCCCCAGTTCCAACACTTACTGATAACATCAATCCTATCAATTCATTTTCAGTCAGCAACTTCGTTTGCTCTCCAAATACAGCCTTGCTATTCAAACTTGATCTCCAGAACACTCTTGTTCTACTTTTCAAAATTCATCTCTTTGGATATACTTGTGGTACACCCCACTACCAAACTAAGATTCAGGTGACTTGTTCCCAGTTATCAATCAATTCAACTCTGTCGATGGTCACAAGGAGAGGAAAGGGTGAATTGGCACATTATGTCACCTTAAGGATAGGCCATGAAATTCAAAGGAGAATCCTTCTTTTATGGGCAAGAGTATCAGTGAATTTTATTTTTTTTAAATAATTGATATTGTACATTTGAATATCAATTTAGCACTGAATATTTCAAGTACCCTACCATTGTATCCCTGAAGAACCCAATTCTGCTACTATGTTCTCCATTTGACTAACTGCTACATATTGGCCATTTAAAAAGTCTAGTTTTTGACCTCTAATCGAGCAGTATTTCATGTTAATACTGTCATCCAATATAACAGAATGATGGCGTCGCAGATTTGAACTACTCTTTTCCATAATCATAGATGAACAGACAGGGCCTAAACTTCAGTCGCCAAGAGGAGAAATGGTGGCCTCGTGGTAATGTCTGGATTAGTAATCCAGAGACCCAGGCTAATGCCCTGGGGGCACAGGTTCAAATCCCACCACAGCAGCTGGTGGAATTTAAATTCAATTAATAAATAAAAATCTGGAACTGAAAGCTAGTCGCAGTAATGGTGTCACGAAACGATTATCGATTGTTGTAAAAACCAACCTGGTTCACTAATAAAGGAAATCTGCTGTCCTTACCTGGTCTGGCCTACATATGACTCTAGATCCACAGCAATGTGGTTGACTCTTAACTGCCCTCTAAAATGGCAAGTCACTCAGTTGTCAAGAGCAATTAGGGACGGGCAGCAAATGCTGACCTTGCCAGCAATGCCCACATCCCACGAAAGAATATATAAAAAAATGCCTCAGTCAATTTTCAAAATCAAAGCTTAGAGTTAAGCATTCATGACCCATCAGCAGTTTCAGCCATAATTTAACTGAATGGCTTACTTCTGCTCCTACGTTCCCTGCGTTATAATTGTTTGCTCACAAGCATGTATTGCTACCATTCTGGTCTGCATTCCTCTGTGTGCCGACCGATCTTGTCTCCTGTCCAGTCACTGCTTCTGATCATGCTTTTCTTGTCTATAACGTACCGCACCATACCTCTTTAGATCTTCTCCCGATCCAACACAACTCCTCCACTGAACTCTTATGCTGTCACCACCTTTGAAATGACACATTTCCCCTCCAGATAGGTCTACAGCATCGCTCCATTATGTGCTTGGAACAGTCACTCATTCCTCCTTTTTTCAGTTTAGTTTAGTTTAGAGATACAGCACTGAAACAGGCCCTTCGGCCCACCGAGTCTGTGCCGACCATCAACCGCCCATTTATACTATTCAATTTACTCTGATCCACTGAGGAAACCACTCCATTCCTTCTCATCCTCGTCTCCACCACCTCTAGAAAATCCTCCTACACCCAATTCCTTGTGATTCTCCAGCATGATCGTACAAACTGTCCAGTCTCACATTAACCTTACTTATGGCCTTATACCAGATTAATAGCTACACTGGGAGCTTCAGCAAAATTGGCTCACCGAGGGAAACTCCTCTCTCTCTCTAATGCTATCCTGCCCAGTTACACATTCCATCATGTGCCCCAGCTTAATACGTAGAAAGGCTTGAAAAATTGGGGGTTTTGTTCAGACAAAGTGATGGGGAGGGAGGGTAAGAGAGAGGAGCTAAAAATGTTTTCAAGGTAATGAAAGGCTTCAGGAGGGCAAATAGTAATAGAATGTTTGCTTTGGTTTATCAATTTTTAGAATAAATGTTTTGACACAGAGGACTATTAGAGTATGAATTGAGAGCAAAATACTGCGGATGCTGGAACTCTGAAATGAGAACAGAAAGTGCTGGAAATACTCAGAAGCTCTGACAGCATCTGTGGAGAGAGAAATAGAGTTAATGTTTCAGGTTTGCGACCCTTCATCAGAACTGGCAAAAGTTAGAAATGAAACAGTCTTTGAGCAAGTGAGAAAGGGGGGTGGGGCGGGGGGGGGGGGGGAAGTAGAACAAGAAAGAAGGACTATGATAGGACGGAGGGGGGAGAGGTTAAATGGCAGATGTCATGGAACAGAATTAAATGGAGTGCTAAATAGTTGTAGCGAAAGACAAAGCATGAGTCCAGTTTGAGTGCTAATGGCAGAATAAAGAACAAGTCTGTACGAAAGCAAAAACATGAAAAATAAGTTCAAGACGAGCACGTTAAAAAAAATTAAAAATATATAAAAAAATAAACACACAATAATGAGGCATATGGTCTGAAATTATTGAACACAATATTGAGTCCAGAAGGCTGTAGAGTGCCTAAATGAAAAATGAGGTGCTGTTCCTCGAGCTTGTGTTGCTGTTCACTGGAACACTGAAGCAGGCAGAGGACAGAAATGGGAGCATGGGAACAAGGTGGAGAATTAAAATGGCAAGCAACCTGAAGCTCGATTTCGTGCTTGCGGACCGAGCGAAGATGTTTTGCAAAGCAGTCACCCAATCTGCATTTGGTCTCCCCAGTGTAGTGGAGACTGTACTGTGAACAGCGAATACAGTATACTAAATTAAAAAAAGTACAAGTAAATCGCTGCTTTACCTGAAAGGAGTATTTGGGGCCTTGGATGGTGAGGAGAGATAAGGTAAAAGGGCAGGTATTACACCTCCTGCGATTGCGTGGGAAGGGTACAAGGTGTCGGGGCTGATGGAGGAGTGGACCAGGGTGCCGCGGAGGGAATGATCCCTTTGGAATGCTGACAGGGAAGGGGAGGGAAAGATGTGTTTGGTGGTGGCATCACGGTGGAGGTGGCAGAAATGGCAGCGGATGATCCTTTGGATGTGGAGGCTGGTGAAGTGGAAAGTGAGGACAAGGGGAACCCTGTCGCAGTTCTGGGAGGGAGGGAGGGGAAGGGGTGAGGGCAGAAGTCCGGGAAATGAGTCGAACACGGTCGTGGGCCCTGTCAACCACAATGTGGGGGAATCCTCGGTTGAGGAAAAGGTAGACATATCAGAGGCGCTGTTCTGGAAGGTTGCATCATCGGAACAAATGCATTGGAGACTGAGAAACTGAGAGAATGGAATGGAATCCTTACAGGAGGCTGGTTATGAGAACATGTAGTCAAGGTAGCTATGGGAGTGGGTGGGCATATAATAAATACTAGTGGACAGCCTATCCCCAGAGATGGAGACAGAGAAGTCGAGGAAAGGAAGGGAAGTGTCAGAGATGGACCCTGTGAAGGAGAGAGAAGGGTGGAAATGGGTATGAAATGCTTTTCCACAAATAACTATGGAGACAAAAACAATTTAAAAGGAAACTGGTTAAGTAATTGAATCAGAAAACATAAAAGGATGCAGGAAAATTGTATTAGAATTATCAGCTCTGGTAAGAGTTGCAATTGCATCTGTGATGGGTAAGTGGCTTCCTCCTCTGTTTTAATTTCTTAATTCTAAGATGTGGAGCAATAGAGTGAGGATAGAAGGAAGAGCATTTCAATAAAAGAAGGTACAAAGTGATCTATGGGGGAGGGTCAAAAGGAGAGTCAATAAGCCATGACAATCTTGAGAAAGAGGTTGTGAACAGGCAGGTGTTAATTCATGGCCGAAGTGCTCGAGTATGGAGATTAGCACCACCTTGTCTCCATTGTGAGAAGAGATCCACCTGCCCTAAGAGTCAGAAAAACGGCCAGGATAAGTCTCAAAAGACTTCATGGAATACTTTGTTAATCAGAAGCCAGGAAGCATTGGAGAAACTGCAAATTTTAGAGGCCGGGCTTGGGAAGAGAGCTGGGAAGAGCGACAGGAGGACAGATGAAGAAATGCTTCAGAAAACTTTAGAAATTAAGACTTTGAACTCCTCACAGGCTCAGGGGTGAGGATGCTGGTAATGAGAGTTGGCTTCTCGTGGAGAAGACTGCAACAATTGGAACGGCACAGGTTCCGGTTTAGGGATCATTGTGTGCACTCTTGCCACTGTCACACCTATAGAATCCGAACTTATGAACTAAAAAAAAATGAACTTATTAAGTAAACCTGAAACGGACACTTTTCTTGTAAACAAAATGGAGTAAGAGGTCAGCTGACCTTTCCTCTCCCTCCAATACACATAGATTTACAAGACCCTGAGCTAACTTTCACGTCTTAGGAGAAACATTAAAATACAAACAACCTTTCTGGACACATCCCTGAGAAATTAATAAAATACAGAAGAACATTTCTGTGGTAATGGCTGATTCTCTCCAACTGATTGGAATTTGGGTTTGTAGTCCAAAAGTCTGTGACAGTATTGTCAAACCAAAGACTGGATGCGAAAAGCCCTGCTTTATCAAGGTGAGATGAGGATGAATGGCCTCACTATCAGAAACCATTCATGAGGACAATGGAAAGAGAAAGTATGGTCACATGACAGAAACTAAGTTTCTGACAAGGAGCTTTAATAAAGGTATATTCTGGGCAGACAAAGAAGATTTCATCCATGCCATCGAGGAGAAAGGACCCCGCCTAAGATTACAAGTTTTAAACTAAATGTAGGCAGTGACTGGAGTTTGGCATTGAACTTCTTACCTGAGAAATTGTCCCAGGATTTCACTACTGACCTTTGGCTGGAATATAACAAGAGCAGTCTGTAACAGTCCTGAACTTCCTAAGTGTTTCTTCAGTGGACAAGGGAAAAGATTACAGCCTGCACCATTTCAAGCCTTTACCCCGGGGAAAAGCAGGTTTAACACAGAACTCTTTAAAATCATCAGATCTAATGCACTTTATCTTTGTAATCGTTATCTTTTCTTGAGTGTGTGTGTATCTGTATGACTGTGGGAGTGGGTGTTGTTACATATACTTTGGGTA
The DNA here is from genome assembly GCF_036365525.1 of Heterodontus francisci. Taxonomy (NCBI): domain Eukaryota; kingdom Metazoa; phylum Chordata; class Chondrichthyes; order Heterodontiformes; family Heterodontidae; genus Heterodontus; species Heterodontus francisci. The sequence continues at coordinate 117,835,802 of NC_090377.1, forward strand.
TTGTATAATAAACATTTGTTTTTCTTTTAAACTTACAAGAAAACCTGATATTTGTCTGTTCTTGATAATTAAAGCAATCGGGTTCAAACAAAACCTTAAAAAAAAAAACTGCTATCTTTGGTCAGTCGAGAGGTGGAAAAGGGTGAACCATCCTATCATCTCTCACCTGTTCATAACACCATACAGGTGGCCTTAATCTAGAGCAGCGTTGTCTAACATACGACCTGCGGGCCAGGATCCCATCCAGCCCACGGATGTAAACTGCACAGAGCCATTCCTCATCCTCCAGAGGTTCATGATTGGAGATGAGAAATTTCCCTTTGTCTTCTCATTGCAGACCGGCTTTTCAAAAAAAAATCACAATTAAGTTTCATAGCTGACAGCTGCTGACATCGAGAACAGCCATTTCCCAACTTTGGGCAGATTCGGGGTTTACTAGCAGGTTTTAAAAAAAAAAGACGAACCCGCCAGAAAACCCTGAATCTGCCCGAAGTTGGGAAACGGCTGTCCCCAATGTCAGCAGCTGTCAGCTGTGAAACTTAATTGCGATTTTAAAAAAACAGCCTAACCATCTGCAGAGTGTTCCCGCTCTGCAAGTGTCAAGACAGAGAGAGAGGGAGACGGGCAATAGAGAGAATGGGGGCCAGAGAGAGAGAGTGAGAAAGGGAAGAGAGAGGGGGCGAGACAGAGAGGGGGAACAGACAGAGAGAGAAGGGGGACAGTGAGAGAGAGAGGGAGGGAAGGAGAGAAAGAGAGAGGGAGAGAGTGATCAAGATCACTTCTGACATTGGACATCTATCCAGAATACTCCGCATCACCACAAGAAGTATGTGGACAAACATTGAGTACTTGGGCAATGCAAAGAAATGCCAGGTATCTCACTAAATCAGTGTCCAACATAGTGAAGAGAAAGTAAGTCAATAAATTAGTCTTCTCATTTAAAGCTTCTTCATAAAAATCTACATTTGTTGTTGTTTTGATTAATAGTAAGATAAATGTTACTGCCTTCATATTTCTGAAATTGCCTCACTGGTCCCCGATGTCAGACAAAAATTGTAAAGTGGCCCTCCACGCGAAAAGGTCGGACAACTCTGATCTTAGAGTGTCATGTATGCAATGGTCACCTAATTAAGACTGCAATGCATGTACAAAGCTTTCAAAAGGACTTCATCTCGACAGGATTCTCTATCCATCACCGTGCAGAATATTTTATTTGCATATGAAGGTTGAAAAAAGAATTACATCCATTCTACTAGGTAAGTGAAAAATACCAAAAATTTTCAAACAAATTGAAGTTTTATTTGTATGACATTTGATGGTCAAAAATACTCAACATCTGACCTCTAAATAAGAGAATTCTAAAAATATAATGCTATGAATATCTGAACCTATCAATACTCTTTACAGCCAAATATGACTAAGTGGTCATCAGTATACCTCAAATAGATTTCAACGCAGAAGTGGTTACAGAAACTGAGTGCTTGTGCATTCACAAACAATTCCTACACTTGTACGCTCACCTCTTCCTCTCCCTCCCAGAGCCAAGATAGGATTCCCCTTGTGCTCAGCTTCCATTCCCACAGTCAATTGATTCTCCTTTGCCATGTCTACCACCTCCAGTGTGATGCCATCATCAAACACATTTTACCCTCCCCCACCCCTGCCCTTTCAGCATTTCTTTACGACACTCTGCCATCACCCCCAAAACCAGCATCCTTCGCACAGCATCCTTCTATGCAACTGCAGGAGATGCAACACCTGCCCTTTCACCTCCTCCCTTCCCACCATTTACTCACACTTCTTTCAATTTATTATACCGTATTCGCTGCTCATGACGTGCCTCCTTTGCACTGGGGAGACCAAATGCAGATGTGATCAGTTTGCTGCATGACTCTGTTCAGTCTGCAAGCATGACCCCGAGTTCCAGTTACTCATTATTTTAAATCTCTGTCCCAATCTCACTGACCTCGGCCTCCTACATTGTTCCAATGAAGTTTAACAGAAGCTCCAGGAACAGCACCACGTTTTTAGATTAGTGCTTTACTGGACTTCTGAGTTCAATAATTTCAGATCATAACCACTGCTCCAATTTTAACAGACAGCAGGTGCTGGTATTGGTTCCGCTGTTGCCATTTACAGCTTCTCTAGACCAGTGTTTCTCAAACTGCGGTCCGCAGAGACCTTCCAGTGGGTCCACAGGGCAGGGCTGGCCTTACAGGCGAGCAATCGCCCAGGGTGCCATGGTCAAAGGAAAGCGAGTGAGCAGCGGTTGGAGGCGTGTGCTGCTCATGTTGGGCTCCTGTTCCTCTAGTGCACTCTGAGCACTGCTCTTTCCATGCTCCTGCTTTCTTCATGCTCTGCTCCCACAGTTCTCCTGCTCTCCCTCGAGTGCTGACTCCATGCTACGCTTCCTCAGTGGTCCTGCTTTCCCCTTGCTCTCCTAGTGCACTCTCCATGCCCCTACCAAGTATAGGCAAACAGTGCAGTGAGAAGCAGGCACAACCATCTCACTGATAGCTGTAAGTAAATACCTGTTTTCTTAAAAGCAATATTAAAACAGTCTTTACATGCAGGACTTTGGTATTGTGTATTATATATTATAATTCAGGTGGTGGGGGGGGGGGGGGGGGGTCCCATGATGACTAATCCATTTGAAAAGGGGTCCTTCAACCAAAAAAAGTTTGAAAACCACTGATCTAGACCCATATTCTTTTCCTTTACTTACCCTATTACAACCCCATGTTGGCCTTGCACCATCACCCCATTGTCATTTAAGCTGTCCTGCCTATCACTGACTTTCCCTTTTAATCTTTTGTCCCCCTTCCACTGTACTTGTTTAAAACTGTTACATCTCTAACTTTTTATTTAAAACTGTTAGATCTCTAATGTTTCCTACATTACAAGTGACTATACTTCAAAAAGTACTTCATTGGCTGTAAAGCACTTTGGAATGTCCAGTGATCGTGAAAGACATTATATAAATGCAACTCTCTTTTTTTCCAGTTTTGATGAATGATCATTGACCTGAAACATTAACTGTGTCTCTCCACAGATGCTGTCTGACCTGCTAAGCATTTCCAGCATTTTCTCTTTATATCTCATTTTTCATTATTTGCTGGATATTTCCACCCAAAGGGCCCTTGTCCAACATGTTAATTTTTAGATTCATCACATCCTTAGAAGATATATAGAAGCTGAAGTGTTCTGATAGTTCTGTGCATTACTGGCAGAGCATGTGACCTTTTAGTAACATTAAATATCAGACGGTTTTATATCCAAATAGTATTAATTACCACTGCAGGAATGTATGTACCTTGAGAGTTTCCCCACCAGAATTGTCTCACAATATACAAACCCATTGCTTAACAAGAAGAATTATTATACTAATACACAGTATATATAGTGGGCAAATTAGCTCTTACAAAACGAGTTGTGAGAACAAACTCAGGTCAATTAACCAGTAGTACGATATTTCAGCATCAATGAGCAATTATAGCAGTAACTGGAGAAAGTTTTTGTTAAATAAGAGTAAGTCTGAGAAATCTACTTTGATCTGTTGAAATGCCACAAAAGGTATGTTTGAAACATCAATGTTTGATTGAATAGTGTTTTATCAAAATTTAAAATGGAAAGTTTGAGAGCCAACATATTTGGTTTTCCTTCATAAGACTAATTTGGAATGGACAGTCCTTTGGAAACACCTCACATAAGGCAACTTGGATCAATGAAGACCATTTGAACTGACAAACCTGTTCGACATTACAACAGTGACCACATTTCGAAAGTACTTCATTGGCTGTGAAGCGCTTTGAGACGCCCTGACATTGTAAAAGGTACTATATAAATGCAAGTTCTTTCTTCCTGCAGATCATGTACCAGCACCCTAAAATAAAGATGTTATCCAACTTAATGAATTTACCTACTCAGAGAACCCCTATGATTCAAATACGGCGGGTTGCTTTCTGTATGTGACAATCCTATGACCCCGGCAACACGAGACATGGGCCTCGATATTAAAACCCTAAGACAGGCGGGAGGAGGTCCTGTGGAGGGTTTGAACCCTGAATTACATGGAAACACATTCCCAACCTGCTGCATACGTGCCTGTCTATAACACGCAGTGAGAGTGCTCTGCCTCGGAGAAGCGGGGCGCTTCACTATTGTAATTTATTCAGACTTGCACAGCACATTTGGGTGCCTGATCTAAATTTAATTGCTGCCAGGCAAGTTTCCCAGGCTTGGTAGCAAAATGGAGATGGGAGCTGCTGGCTCCAGAAGCTGTGTCTTTCATAATACGCCTGTGATCCAATTGCCAGGGACCGACCCCAAGGTTCTCTGGCTGTGACCTCCCGCTGCTGATTTTCCTGCCCGACCGCCCCCCAGCTAGCTGCTGGGTGAGAAACAGAAGTTAAAAAATGATAAGGTCCAGCAACGAAGTTCAGCAGGACCTCTGTGACTCTGGCCTCTGGTGTTGAAAATAAATTTGCCCATGTACCTAAGTGGAACCAATGTTCCAATGAGGTATCTTTCAGTATTTCACATTATTAGAATGCTACAAAATACTTTGACCTTGGGATATCATATGTATTTTAATATCTCAGAACAAATATCTCAGAATCAAGAGTCATCATTTCACTTATACAAAAATATTTTAATACAATAGAGAAACGTTGGGGAAGCTCCCTTTTTGGCCACGATTATTAAATATCTTTGCCAGGATTATCCCAAAGTAAATAAAAAGGCAGCTTATTGAATTTTACAACCACAGTGTCATACTGAGATACCCCTATTTTTAGGCCTGGTGAAGAAACATCTTCCGAAAATAGCTTAATTGAATGAAATTGTTCTGGGATTCTAGCTAAATGTTTTTAGTAATAGTGATATTGGCAGCAGAACTATACCCTATTTCTTACATTTACCAAATGCAGTCTTTGCAGAATAAGATGATTGTAGGCAAAACTAGGCAAATGCACAGTAGGTCAGTGTGTGCATGAAAGCACAGGGAATAAGCTATCTGAAATACATTAACAATCTTTTTTTTCCAAGGTGATCTTTTTCATGTAACCGACTACTTATCCTTGATTATGCCCTACAGCAGAAATACTGAAATATTTCATTGGAGTACAGAAACAGGAAATTCATCTATGTACAAGTTAGATATAAGCAAAACTGTTTAACCAAGTAGAACAATGCTCAGTGTTGTTAAAAGCAAAATGTGAAATTATTCAAGATTAACAAAAACAATTTCTCTGTGACTATGCTTGGAACTGATTATATCCATCTCAGCTGTGATTGGTGGTTCTGAACATTAGCCAGCAGAGACTCTACTGAACCTCTTGATACATATTCGGGCTATAGCAGGTTATCAACAACAATTCTGTCAGTGCATTACACTACCTACATGCCTCATTAAATTGCATTTGGGTAGGAGAGAAGACAATTTAGAATTCAATCAGTCTGTAAAAATAAATGTACAAAATGGCACTGAGTGTAAAGTGTTTTTGAGATAGCATACGAGGAAAAAGTTATAAATACTTTTCTAGAGGTGGGCACACAGCATAAAAGGTAAATACTACAGGTCATGTAAGGGATATTAGTGCTGGAATTCTGAACAGGTTAGAAACAGTTGAGGTGATAGACACCATAATACTCCATCAAGGATACCCAGATCAGAAAGCATGGATTAGATCTAGGCTCTCTCTACTCAGCCACAAAGAAACAAAACCTCACCCTTATGAGAACCTTGTACAATAACAATGCGAAGTCTCCAGGTTTCCAAACCAGCCATTTCAGAGATTATTTTGTGCTAAGCACAAAGACTGCACTAAACTTCTGAGCAGCCCCTCCCCTAGTTTAGTATCAGCAAGTTTAAGCACAAACAGTAATATTCCCAACATTGTTCCCTGGGACATACTACTCATGGCTTCCCTGCTTCCAACTTCTCTGACAAGTACCCTTTGTTTCTACCCTTCAAACAATTCCTTAGCCATCTCAAAGATTTACCCGGGAGTCTCACAACTTTGCCATTTAATTACTAGCCTTTCATGTAAAACTGAGTCAAATCCCTTTAGGAGATCTAGATACATTACACTGCAGAGTTTTCCACAGCATTTCACTTGGCACTTCCACAAATAAATCAAAGAGCTTTGTGAGGCTGGATCTTCCCCTTCTGAAGTGATTTTGACTGCAGTTTACAAGATCATGAAATTTACTCCCAATAATCAATTCCATAATTTTGCAGAGTTGAAGTCTCTGTTAGTAGTATGCATCTTGTTGGTCATCATTTTTATCAGCACCACATTAGTCAATTTCCATTCTACTGGTATTGCACCAATGTTTCGTGCCTCCATCATAATGATCATCAATGTCTCAGAAATCTTTCCATTATCACAGTGGGATAAATATTCTCATCCCTATGGATTTATTTGTTTTAAGTCCTTTCATCTCACTTGTATCAACAAAAAAGCCGGTGACACATTTTCAAATAGTTCTGTTACACAAAATAAGCAGTCCTACATATGCAACTATGTTGGGATGAGAATTAATTACATAGCTTGGTTGGAGTATGTTTGATTGTTTCCTTAAACTGAGATTTATGAACATAAGAACATAAAAGATAGGAGCAGGAGTACACCATACAGCCCATCGAGCCTGCTCCGCCATTCAATACAATCATGGCTGGTCTTCAGCATTGAAACCTCTGATGGCAAGGACGAGGAAAGGGAAAGGTTTTTTGTACAACATACCTTAAGTTTTTTGACAAGAACTGTACATTCCTACAATAAATAATTGATTAATCCTGTCAGCATCTGAAAATGCCTCAGTGCACAATTTCCTTAAATAGTCATAATAGCTCTTCCAGGGCTAGACTTCGGCTTGGACAGGATTCACCTTAATTTGTATTTAGCTAGCCTATTTGAATGTTTCGAGTTTCAGGATGCTACACTGCTCTCACCATAGAGTATACTGCAGATAGGGTTTTTCTTTCAAAAGACCGAACAGTACATCCTACCTGAGTTATTGTTTCACAGAAATGCCATCACTGCATTTGTATTTATAATGGTAATGTACTTTAAAACCCACCAAAAATAGCACAAAATGGAATTTTAAAAATCAATTTCAAGAACTAAAAGTGATCTGACTCAAGTTAGTTATCTTATACTTCATACATCATCCATTGTTAATGACAAATATCAATGCCTGAAGGCTTGAAAGTGGACTGCCTGGTACAGCTATCAATGTAAATAGTCTTTCACATCTTCAGTTGCAGAAACCTGTTACTTGGAACCTCATTTGTTACCTTTTAATAAAAAGCCACGCTCCTTTGTGTTGCTTTATTTGCCTTCTACCATTGGTTATTCTGAAGTCTGATTTCTGAAGGGCTGACAGCCTTATCAAATATTTTTCTGCCCTTTAATGAAGTGCCCAAGGCAATGCACAAATTCAGGTGGAAATATGCTTGAAATACATGGCTGTGTGTAGAGGGCACCACCAGCCCCTGGCAGAGATAAATCACTTACACCAGAATGTGATTAATAGCAGGCTGCTCCTCACGAACACAAACAAACCAATGATATGCACAGATGCAGGTTGCCCAATTCATTAAGTTTGCACATTTGCAAAGTCTTTTCTTTTTCTAACATTTATTTTAATTTGGAAAAGGTTTGTAAATGGCTCTTACACAATTCCCATTTTGGAATTAATGTTAAAAAGAGAACAAGCAAATTACATACATTTTCAGCAGCTCACGACTGGGCGACACATCTAAGCATGCCTACAGGGTGCCTGACATATCTGGGAAAACGTTTATAGGTTGTACAAATCTGCAAAGAGCGAACTGCAGTATGAGGTTGAGGAAGGGCGGGATGGTGGTGTGCGGGGAGGGAGGAGAAGGAGAAAAGGAAAAGAAATCTAACAAATGACAATTCCAAGTAGAGTGCGAAACTCAATGGATTTAGCTTGGGTTTAGCATGATTTCAAATGCTCCTTTTGGGATTTTTATTAAATCCCCTTTGAATACCACACATCTCAGTGATATAATGGTTTACTGCGAGCTTTAAGATTTACAATTCTTCAAAAATTGAAGTCCTTAATATACATTTAAGTACAACATTCATAATTCTTCAACTAAAGCTCCAGGTTATGGTCAAAATATCAATGTGTGAAGCAGGATCCATTACTTTTGGGTTTCTCTGTCCAGAGATCACACAACATTCCCATCCTCACAAAGGTGCATGGTTCTGGCCATGGCAAAGAAGTCCTCAAGGGATATCGGAGACCTTGTACAGGCTTTAAAAAGTCATGAGCAAAGCATAGTCATGGCACACACGAGGTCACACTACAGTTACATATACATAATGTTTACTTAAAAGGTTAGACAACACAGATTTGCCAATAAAATCATTTTATGACAATGAAGAAATCATGATGTGGGAGAGGAAATCCAAAATGTAGCACATTTCAGAGACCACTGCATCCTACAGTACAGGGATCTCTACTACATGCTGATCTTCCAACATTTCACACTTACAAAAATATATCTCCCATAAACAGAGCCGTGTCTCTTCTGAACTGAAACTTAAATCATTACACTTGGCATTGATAGAATAGTGGGCCATTAGTAGGATTAACAACTAATTACCCTTCATGACACTATTACACCCAAAATTACATGAACTGCCACCACGTTCTTCTGTCCATTCAGAAACACATTAAATATATCAGGCCAAAAAAATCAAGTCACACTTATTTCAAATGCATTAATTACAGAGAAACAGAAGACATTCAGCACAAAATTAACTGTTTAATGTTTTACCTGCACAATAATTAAGGTGTTCCCAAAAAAACGAGCCTCAATTCTTTGTAGTTTTACCCAAAACCTTTTAACAGGGTCAATGATGAATGATGAACCCTAAAGAGCCCTTTCTTAGCTGCCACTGGAAATGAGAAGTCAAAACATAGAATTGTACTCCTAAGGGAAACCCAACACTTCTGACAATTATTTACAATGCAAAAACTATTTTTCCTCTGAAGGTCAAATCCATTCTTCAGAATGGTTAAGCAGTTAAAATCATTGCAGGTGTTAATTTCAAGACAGTTGCCTTCCTTTTGAAATGTCCTCCAGTTCAAGCTTACACACATAAACATTGCCAAGAAAACAAATCATCACTTGTTACAATTAACTGGTGAATGTAGGAAATTTCACCACTCCGGGGAACTGGCCAAGACAGACCAGCCCCTACATTAACAGATCTCCAGACAGATTTATACATTGGATTTCTTTCAATTCACATAATTATTTGTGATGTCATGCCAAATGGGAAATATTAATTTTATCGATTGGAAGTTTGACTGAGACTTTTACTGAAAATTGTTACAAATAACTTTTTTTAAAAGAATAGCTAGCAGCCAAAATGGCCACAGCAATTTGCATATGAATCATCAACAGAACAGACTGGAGACAAACATGAATGACCCAACCTAAACAGAACAATGGGGTGCTCTCTGATTTAATTACCTGAGATGGCCTTATCAATGCAGTTGTCCAGAGCCATCGACACCCATTGATTTTGAAAAAGCCAACCCCCCACCAAGAATGTCTGGACAGCCTGAGGGGAGAGCCTTGAATCCCAGAGAAAATTCCAGAAGAACCTCATTAAAACACAAAGAGGTGGAAGTCATGTGACTGCTTGTGCAACTCTGGGCAATTGAGAGTTGTGACTCAGACGGGAGGAAGGTAACTGGAAATCATCTAAGGAGATGTACTCTTTCTATCTCTCTCCCTCCATCCCTCTCTCCAGTACAGACCCCAAGAAGGCCCGGCTGCAGCTGGTAAAGCCAAGTCTACAGACCCCACAACTAACAACTGGGATACAAGGGTCAAAACCTCATCTTCTGCCTTCTGGAACCAGAGAAGCAAGCCTGAACAGTGCACGTAACCCAGTGAGGACTTCAGGATTACAAATTTAACTAAGAACTCTGGGACCGCTGAACTGTATTTAAATTCCATTAATTTCAGACTCTACTCCAGCCACCCAACTCTGTTTCCCTCTGCAATCTATTTACGTGTGCGTGCCTCTTGTGTGAAGGTGAGCGTGGATGTGCAACGTATTTTAGTAATATTAACCGGTTTATAGAGTGTTAAGGATATTAAAGTTACAATTAAAAGCAAAATACTGCGGATGCTGGAAATCTGAAATAAAAACAAGAAATGCTAGAAATACTCAGCAGGTCTGGCAGCATCTGTGGATAGAGAAGCAGAGTTAATGTTTCAGGTCAGTGACCCTTCTTCAGAACTCTGACCTGAAACGTTAACTCTGCTTCGCTCTCCACAGTTGCTGCCAGACCTGCTGCGTATTTCCAGCATTTCTTGGTTTTATTTTATATTATATTAAACTTACATCTTTCATGTTTAAACCTAAGAAAACCTGGCTGATTGGTTCTTTGGCAATTATAATAAAGGAACAGGAGCAAGTGCTCACTGAGGTGGTAAAGTCAATCACTGTGTTAAAAAAGGATAAACCCTGTCGCAGTCAAACCAAAGAAGGGGCGAAAGGGGAGCCTGAGATGCCTTCCTCACCTCGTTGTAACAGTGATATTGAAAATAACATGCTAGAGAAATGTTTTGACACATGATGAAGCTTTGCTTCCATTATACTCATTATTGTTCACATTGCTGGGACAACAAAAATGTTGCATCTGTCTTGAAGCTTCACACTGGCTTTTCCAATCTACTTATGGCCCAGTCAGAAAGAGACCACATGGTTCTTTAGCTCTCGAAATTTGTCTGTGCAAAATGTAAATGTCTTTTGCTTGCTCCAGGTATTACTGCACTGTCGGTTAAGAAATGGATAAGATATACAGTCAATCAGCAGAAGCAATACAACAGAACAGCAGTAGCATTCAAAGACCTTATGACCCCATAGGAACCAACATGCCAAATCATCAATCTGGTTAACTCAAAAACTCTCAACACATTAAGCCAACTTTGAGAGACAGAGAAACAAGATGGTTATTTTGCAGCCTTTCAATAAATATTCTGGGGTAAAATCATATAAGTTCCATTCAAAACATAAACTGATTTGGTGACTAGTACACTGATAGCAGCTGCCACTGGCTTGAAGATGGGCTGTTAAAATATTTTTGGAATTTAACTTCAGTTTCAGCATCCCCATTTTTCTGTGGAGTGGCCAAATACTAAATCAAAGCACTAAAGCATCATAATTCACCACCCAGCTTCAAAAGCAACTGCAAAAACAGCAGCTATCAGAAAGTCAGCTACTTCAGAAATAGTTAACATTTTTCTTTCAAAAAAAACTATTGGTGTGGGGTTCAGAGAAATACCTGAGGATACAGCCTTGTAGGGTCTTATGTCATTGTATCTACTCTTTGGTAATTTTACTGCCAACAATTAACTCCTTTGCTCAAAAGGATAATACCAGCCATCACGTATAGCAGACGAATCACTTAAGTATGAATGCACCCGCTATAAGGGGTGGGAACTGCACTTGCTGACTGCAGAGAACACGAACAACATTTTACTGTGAAAGCTTGAGCCAGCATTCAGTGATGGTCCAAGTGCCAATGATTACAGCACTCAGCAGGTTTAAAGCTATAGTCTGGCACTTTTGTTTGGCCATCCAGTTCTTAGTGTGAATATACCCAATTGAAAGGATATCACTTCAAGGACATGCAATGTGAATTGACAGCTGGTGGGGCCTGACCATCAATTGCTCATATGGTGGCATCAATTTCCTTGCCTGAACACTAAATCGCTCCCAGCATCTTTCTATTGTACCACCTTCTGAACCTACAATACAAATACAACTACAACTGCACAACATGTGCTAGCCTGCTGTGTGTTGAACTTAATTTTGTAATAACACCTTCCTGTAGGTCACTTTTTATAAAATAAAGCTCAGGAAAAAAAAAATTACAGAAAGGACACCTGTTGGGATGAATTCGAAAGTCATTTCTGACTCACATATCAAGCCTTGAATGAAGGCAAGCCAGAGAACTAAATACTGTCTGGTCAGAAAGTGCAGACTCTGTAACTGCCACTGAAAAGCTGCAAATTGGGTATACATGTCAAAACCTGATGTTCCTTAATCTGCAGCTCTGAGGTATTTGAAGGGTTGCAACGCTGAAGTTTGAAGGGTTGTAAATTATTTTACTGAAGGGTTGCAACCAAAATATTACATCTGGAACCCAAGTTGTTTTTCCCTCAACTCGAATGTCAACCTCCTACTGCACAACCATCGCCCTAACACCACAGTTTGCACAGTTTTAAATGCTGACAGCAGCAGTATGGCCTCCCAAAACAGGATTCCAAAATTACTTTGAACATTGGGCAGTTTTGTGTCTAGACTCGAAACCTTCTTGGAACCCAGCTGAGATGGTGAGGATCATTTTATTTAGACACCACTGACAAAGACCATTTTCATCCTGTCAAATGGGAATAAAGTTCTAACCCAATCTTTATTTCTTCTTCTCATTCCTCCAATTTTCTCCTCTCTTGCAGGCAGTGGCTCGTCTTAGGATCCAAAAGCCCTCCAATACCTCACAAAGCATCGACTTATGTATGAGAATAGATAAACAGCAAGTGTTGGCAGACTATTTTGGCCAAGTGGGCCATCATAGCCAAGGGCAAGACTATTGTCATACATATATTTACAGCCATAATCTGTGATAAGCTGATAGCGTAGGTGATATTTCCTATCCACAGACTGAGTACGCTAAAACCTACTTTAACCCACAGAATTGTAACATTTGCCCTAACGGAGATTAGTCAGATTAAATCAGACCATGGGTAATGCTTGGGCTTTCTTGAATCATGACCATACCATGCAGTGTATTCGCCAATGAATGTCACTTTTTTTAAAACTGTATTTTTTAATTTCGCATTCTGCCTAACTCATTAAACAATTACATTAAAATCCTTTTTACATACCAAGAGTGGATGGCAACTCTAATGGCAATATTTTACAATTTACAAAATAAACAATGTAAGATGATTTGAAAGTCCCTCAGCCCTTCAATAGCAGGATCGGAAATGCAGAAGATAACATTTTGTGCAGGAGTTTCCAGATGTCTCAGTTTGTCAGCTGGCACAGAAAGCAGTGCTGTTGCAGACACAATCAGCTGCAACTTTTTTTTAAAAAGAGATGCTTTCCAGAAGATAGATTTAAGTTGGTGAATAAAAACTTCAAAAAGATGCAACATGAAACGGGGTGGTGGCTGTAAATATTTACCAGGTTTGAATTTACAAACTCAAGCTATGAGAAAGGCACATTTATACATGCTCCACTGCAGAGTAAATCAATGCATTCTTAAAGTACTCCTTGTATTTTGTAATTAACAAGAGTCAAGGACTAAAATCTGTTCTGCCCAGTGATGCTCATCCCTCTAATAATCATAGGATTTACTTGTTTCTTGAATATTCATAATGTTTCGGTCATTACTCCCCTGCTGGGCAGATTCTAAAAACATTTATCACTGAATAAAGACATTACTCCAGATCAATTCTGAATTTCTTTCACAAATTTCACACCATTTATTCAAGACTCCAGGACTAGCACCTTCTGCCACAGTCATCACCTTCATTGTTGCCAAAACCTACTGGTTCCTTTGCCCTCACAAACTGACTTCAAGATTCTTACCGTTATTTTAAAATTCTTTGACAGGTCTGCTCTAGCTGTTTTGCCTGGCATTCATTCTCCCGTTGAATATTTCCAGGATCTTTGACACTAGATTATTGGTCACTTCCCCACTGAAGTGAACAATCACTGCACTCGTGTCCTCAGGTTCCATCACAAAACACTTGCCTTCCACCCCTCACACACCTTCAAAATGTCCCTAAACATCCTCCACTGTGATTTTGCCTTTGGCCCTCCCCTTCTGTGTTTTCCTTTCTCCATTGCCCCAGAACTCAGTGTCCACTTTTGTGTCATCTAGTCATACCTTCCTAGTTTACCATCTCGTAATAGAACAGTGAGAACCTTATCCACCAGAGCAGGTAGATTACAACCTGGAATAACTTTTCATCTGAATGGTGCCTCAAGCAGTGCACTATCCTTCAGGACTAAGGCACCAGTACCAGGAAACAAGTTTAAAATTCAACAATTGGCCCTCTCACATAATAGAATGTCATACTGCTTTCTAAAGTGGAGAACTACATCGCTCATACAAGAGAGAAAACTAGTTGGGCTTAACGGGCCATCTCACAGCATGATATTTTAGTAAAATCATACTAATTAACAAGAAAAAGACATAAAAAAGCAAAAGGTTTAAATAATTTTTGCAACACGTACCTTCAGCCACGGATTTGCTTCGGACTCCTAAAGAAAAGGTTAAAAACAGTTAGATTTCAACGTATAAGCAGAAAAACAAGAATATGCCAATCCCATTCTTGCTAAAACCTGAGTAGCACCATCTTATTTAAAAAATGATATTACAGAATCACAGCAACATACAGCACAGGAGGCAGCCATTTGACCCATCATGCTTGTGTTGGCTCTTCAAGTGAGCAGTCGTGCTTGGTCCCACACCTCCGCTTTTTGTCCATAACCCTGCAAGTTCCTCATCCTCAAGTAACTGTCAAACTCCCTTTTAAAATTATTCATGGAATCAGTTTCCACCACCTTTTCAGGTAGAGCGCTCCAGATCCCAACAATTCTGTGAAAATAAATTCTTATTTCCCCTCTAGATCTTTTGCCAAACAATCGTTAGCTTTCTGACCTCTGGTTATTGATCTAGTCGCCACAGGAAGCAGTTTTTCTCTATGTACTCTATCAAAATCTCATCATCTTGAAAACCTTTACAAATTCACCTCTCAACGTGCTCTGTTCCAAGGAGAACAGTCCTAACTTTTCCAACCTCTCCTCATAAATGAGAGAAGCCCCTCATCTCTGGTAACACCATGGTAAATCTCCTCTGCAACCTTTCTAAGCCCTTTACATCTTTTCTGAAGTGCTGTTCCCAGAATTTTCCACAATACCCCAGATGAGGCTTAACCAGCAATTTATGAAGTTCTCGCACAATCTCTGCTTTTAAATTCTATTCCTCTATTTATACCATGATGAACTTACAGACTACATAATAACAATGTTTTACTATAATAAACATTGCATTTGTTAGCTGAGTGTATTGATCTACATATAAATCAACACATGCATCTTTTTAGGTTTTAAAGAAAAAGGACCGAGTCACATTAACACTTTTTTGGACCCAGGAATAGCCTCAACCAGGATAGGTAATGCAATCTGGCTCTTTGTTCACTCATGAGAAAGAAGTGAACAGTTTATCTGCTCTAGATCTTTCCCCCTCACAGAACAAAACGTGGATTACAGCAAGTGTATTATAAGTAGAGGCAGATACTGAAACAATTCTTATCTAACAACTTGAAACATTCAACTGAAAAATTGAGAAACTGCATATTAATAAGTTAGTGTTCAATTTGTAAGTACTAAATTCCCACTTTGCATATTATTTATTTTGCTTCATTCAAGATGATTTGATAATTCAATATTTTCAGTATTCAGCTTTAAACACTGATTGAAAAATGTGTATTTAACAAAAGGAACAACAGGTAGGATCAACTGCTTACACTAGCAGATTTCATGAGTTGGAAGATACGCTGTTCTGTAATGATAGGAGAATTTATGCCATGTGGGGGACCACATTAGTGCCACTGATTTGTAGTGATTGAACAAATCCAATTTAGTTTTTATTACATTGACACTTGGAGATCGAATTCCCCAAGTCTATTATTCACTCATTATTGTAAATGATAGAACCACTGAATAGTAGTTCACAGGAGGCGGCCATTCGGCCCATTGAGTCTACAGTGGCTCTTTCGAAGAGCAATCCAGTTAGTTTCATATCCCTACTTTCCCAAGGTCAAGTTAATTTTTTCCCTTCAAGTTGAGCTGTCTTTATTTTATATGGAGCAATGAGAGGTAGTGCTGGGTGGGGATGGGAGGGGAGCAGTTTAGTGCACTGGGGAGATAGGCTTCAATAGCACAAGCTCATGGAACAAAGCTGTAGTTGGTTGGGGGGGGGGGGATGGCTTCTGGAGTGTGGCATCATAGTATGGTCCTGTAGTCTGACACTACAATGGAGGAAGAATCAGAGGTTCAGTACTGGGTGGGATGTGGGGTTTAGCTCACTGCTAGAATGATGATGTCGCGTCTGCAAAGACAGGATGGTAAGAGAATTAGTCTGGCAGCACTGGTTTATACATGTCTAAGATATTTCTGAATTCAGTGCTTTATGATTGATTTCTGGACGTGTGCCCGTCTCATAAGTTGCCTCACATCTATCGTGCATTATAATTAACACAGGTGACCCTTTCTGTTTTCCAAGAGCTTTGAAAAGTCAGTTCCACTGAAAAGCACTCTCAACTTGATATTCTCTAATGTAACAAAATGGGTTGCTTGTAATTGAACTTACTCAAATTCATTGCCACCTCGGTTGCACTCAAATCATTTTCAAAAACACAAACACAATGCTTATGCATTGACAATTTGACTTCATTACAATTTGCTTTTATTACTCAGCGAAAAAATTGTGTACGTGTTGAAGACAAACAAAAGCTGCAATAGATGTAAAAAGAGTACAGCCTATCATGTTTGAAATGAGCCTCTTACACTCTCAACACCCACCCCGACTTGGTTCAAAAAACAGTCAAAGTGTGAAGCTACTAAACATTTTCTAGTTTTGTTCAAATCATTCTGAAGAAAAACAACAGGAATTGTTAGCAACTGAAGTAAAGTATTACAGCAGTTAGGCGAATTAAATGCTACTGATGCATCCTGGGAACTCTTGACAGCAGGATCTATCTTCAGCTAAGAGTGTCTCTATTCATTCCATTCAAATTGAAGATAAATTTCTTCAATTATTATGATCAGGTGAGGAGGGGTTGAAGGCCTCCCCACTTTTCCCTCTCCTTGTTTGACCATAACAGGGTTTATCTCTTTTTAAAAGTGAATGTACTTGCCAATTCACTGTGTTTCACTATTTACATGCTATGATCACAAAAGGACCAATTGGACAGGTTTTGAGTTTAACAAAGAAAGAGGTTCGCTTTATTTATTTATTTAGAGATACAGCACTGAAACAGGCCCTTCAGCCCTCCAAGTCTGTAAACCGATCCAAGTAAAGTAATAAACTATCCTCCAACTTTCACACACACAAGCGGACAAGGTTCACACACACACACACACAAATCGGTTACAGAGTGGGAAAGGATAGATTGGTTGGATTAGGGTCCAGAGCAATAAAAAGGGGTATACAGTCTGTGGAGTTTGATGACTCGGTTGTCTTCCAGATGAACTCGGTGGTCCTGAGGCTTCTGGCTTGTAGAGGTGGCCAGCAGATTTACTTGGAGAACAGCGATGCAGATGGTTTCCTTCATGGGGTCACTGTCTGTAGCAAAGACAGACTTAGGTGGTCACAGTCAACAGAAATGGTTCGAAACTTGCCAGGTGGACTGGGGAGAGAAAGAGGGACCCCACTTGGGTCTTCTGATCAGTGTCAGTTGCTTGCCTGCTGCAGAGAGACAACAGCCAGCTTAAAACACACAGATGGTGGGCCTGTCACATGATGGCTCTATGTGTATTTCCTTATTCAACTTAAATTAGCTTGTGTCTAGGACTTCCCTTCTCTCCATCAGGGTCCTATTGTTCAAGTGATTACCTTTGAGTGGTCCATCTCCACCAGTTTAATGTCCCAAGATTTTCTTTAAAGTCTTGTTAATGGGACTGGCCAGGTGAGGCAGTCCAAACTTCTCAGGTCATTGTTCTGGAGGCGACTGGCCCGACATCCTGACTCCCTCTCAATACAGTGGAATGCAATGGATTTGGATGCAAATTTCAGTGGCCATTTCAGCTGCTCACAGTCACCTTTTGTCTGTTCCTTTTTCCTTTTTTATAATTTAATTCACATTTTCAGCTGATGGATTTTAAAAATCATCATTTGGTATAGCATGTGTTCATGTGACTATTAGAAACGGAAAAATAAATCAGAGCACAAGGCAGAGCAAGTTTCAGGCATTCTTGCACCACTATGCAATTCTGAGGCAGCCAACTGACAGCCTTAGGAAGCCCACAAAAAAGGAACCTGCTCTGTTTTTGGGTGATAGGAGACAAGTGAAGTTTATATTTGCCAATGCCATTGAATGGGAATAGCGTCACAGTAATGGAAAAGTTGCTTTTGAATCTCACTCAGAAACTGGTGCCTTATCAACACCAGAGTTGGGAGAATTTGGTTGCCTGACACACTACCACAGGTTTTGAATTCCTAACTATTGTCATCCATGATTCCAAATAGTGTTCCATTGAGTGGGATGGGTGAAAGAGGGAATTTGAGAGGAAATCTGTGGTTTAGAATGCCCCAATTGGAAAAGGAGACCTGAAATTATAACTGCCGCATCAATAAAACTGTATCCAACATGACATGGAGTGTTTTATCTAGAACTTTGCAATTTTTCAAGTACAATTGTAGATCTGGACCATGACAGCTTGGGCTGGTGAACAAGCACATGTTCCCTAAAACCCTACTTGGTCATAGCTTCCAAAATTGCATTGGGAGCTAGCTAAATAATTACGTTAATATATGAACTCCATTATCCACTTTTTTGTGACAGGCAGGCCAGTCACAGTTACTGTAGCTGTGTTTGACAGTTTGGAAATGACAATTCTCAAAAATGTCAATGCAAACATTCACTGTAAGTATCCAAATAAGGCGACAGCTCACAAAGCTGCATGCTGTTAAAAATGTTCTTGGTATAATTAACCTCAGTGGTTAGTTAAACAAATCAATGCAACAATGTTCTTTTTTTAAAAAAAAATGAATGCAGAGATGCACCTTGGGTGCAACTTACCCAGGTACATACTTGACAACACCACACAGAAATCTAGATTTTCTCACCCATTAAGCCTCAAGTTACAAACTCCTACTGCATTGTCACCATGCTAAATTAACAATTTTCAACATTTATAGACCTTTTGGAAAGATATAGCATCTCGACTTCACTATAACACATCTGGACATTGCATACTTTGAGAAAGTTACATAGGCAATCATAACCCAGTGATAATTAAACATTAGCTTTCTCAACACCTCTGAAGAATTTCTCAGGCAAATGTAGTTGGTCTGTTACTCTGTTTCCAAACTACTTTTCAATGACCTGGTGTGTATCATCAAAAGTGACATTTCCTAAGGGACAATGAAGCCTCAGTTGTCCTCATCTCCTGAGACATGCAGTATCTTCAGTAACCTGCTCCAGGTCTTCACAATGTTGCTTTGAGCTAGCTATCAGGTGGTTTGCAATGGTGATTTCGAAGTGACCACCCTCTGAATTTGCCTTCTCTCTCCAGTAGTGTGACTGAGAGTATAGGGGAATTTTTATTTTATTCGTTCATGGGATGTGAGTGTTACTGGCGAGACCAGCATTTATTTGTTATGAAGGCTGAAGTTTGTAACATGATTATGTTTTGAAAACCGGAGGTTCACCACACTAATCCCTGGGATAGTGGGATTATTTTATGAGGAGAGATTGCAGAAACTGAGCCTGTATTCTCTAGAGTTTTGAAGAATGAGAGGTGGTCTCATTCAAACGTATAAATTTCTTACAGGGCGTGACAGGGTAGATATGGATAGGATGTTTCCTCTGGCTGGTGAGTCTAGAACCTGGGGACACAGCCTCGGAATAAGGGGCAGGCCATTTTAGACCGAGATGAGGAGGAACTTCTTTACTCAGAGGGTGGTGAATCTGTGGAATTCTCTACCCCAGGGGGCTATGGAAGCTCAATCACTGAGCATATTCAAGACAGAAATCACTGATTTCTGGATACTGTCATGCTAGGCCCCCACCTGCCAAGAATGAGGCACATCAATTTTGTCATGAACATTGATTTTTAACTGTTGTTGGAGCGAAGAAGGGACTTGTTAAACAGATCAGCCGTGGCTGGAAAAGACATTTGCATATTAACAGATGGTCATTGGAAGGGCAACGGGCCATTCCCTGACACATTAAACCCACAATGGACATTGATCACCAGGTATTGTGTGCAAGAGGGGCATTCCAGAGACTGCTAAGGTGATACAATCCAAGACATGGTCAGACCAGTTAGTCACATGACTAACCTGCTAGGCAACCTGGGTTTTTCTGAATTGTACAAACAGTTTGAACAGTGTGTCTGTTTGCTCCTGGACTGAGAAGCTCTCTCCTGTCTGCTCCCATCTCTTTCTCACAAGCCTCTGAATCCACTGAAGACACATGAACCCCAAGAGAAAAAAGTCTCCTACAGCGAATAAGGTTTAAGAAGAATACTGGGCCCCAACAAAAGCAATATTTACCTCCAAACAAGGACTCTACAGTGAGCTCGAAGAACCATAACAAAATCTCTTCAGATATTGCCTCAAACTTTTCCAGTTTATTTTTCTTCTGCTCTTTCCTGTCTCTATTTGCATGTGTCTATCGCGTATGCATGCTAGCGTGGGCAGGTCGTGTATCCTTAAGCGTTAACCGAATTAGTGTTTAAGTGTTTAATAAATTTCAACTTAAACCTAACAAAACCGGTTTGTGCTGGTTTCTTTGCCTTATAATTGATAAGCAGTGGACAAAAATTCATCAAGGGGAAGCTGAAATCACTGTATGTTTAAAATTAACCATTACAGTAAGACCAGGTGAAGGATGAGAGGGACCCCTAGACACCTTTCTCACCTGGTCGTAACAATAATAATGACATAAAGGGATATGGGGATAGTGGGGAAAAATGGTGTGGAGGTAGGTGACCAGCCATGATCTGTTTCAAAGGTGGAGCCGGTTGGACAGGCCAAATGGCCTAATCCTGCTCCTATTTCCTATGATGTTTAAAAGTTTTAGTCAGAGAAGTCAGCCGACCTCACACCAATTCTGCTTAAAGGCAAGACAGAAATCTTGGTTATCAAGACAACAAAGAACACAGATCAAAGGCTTCTTTTGAAAAGCAGAGACTGCAGGCGTATACCCTCCCAGACTTTCGAATCACGAACAAGCAGTCAGTGATTCTGAGGATGCAAATGTGCATAGCAGCTGCTAACTACGACCTCAGTGAGACTGTTAACGTTAAAATAGGAGATATGAACCTCCATACCAATTTAAATAATTACACAAGATTTCACATTTTAAGACTTTTATAACATCTAAACTAAAAGAAATCCCCAATTAACTAAATAGTACTTTCTTAGTAGCTGATACCCCAAATTACAAAGAAAGGTATTTTCTTTACTTTTTTTAAAAACACTTGAAAACCTCACACCGCATTTATACTTTTTTTTACTCATTCATGGGATGTGGGCATCACTGGCTCGGCCAACATTTATTGCCCATCCCTAATTGCCTTTGAGAAGGTGGTGGTGAGTTGCCTTCTTGAATTGCTGCAGTCGTTGGGGTGTAGGTACACCAACAGTGCTGTTAGGAAGGAAGTTCCAGGATTTTGACCCAGCGACACTGATATAGTTCCACATTAGGAAGGTGTATGGCTTGGAGGGGAACTTGTACGGGTGGTGTTCCCATGCATCTGCTGCCCTTGTCCTTCTTGGTTGTAGAGGTCGCTGGTTTGGAAGGTGCTGTCGAAGGGGCCTTGGTGAATTGCTGCAATGCACCTTGCAGATGGTACATACTGTTGCCATTGTGCGCGGTGGTGGTGCAAGTGATTGTTGAAGGTGGTGGATGGGGTGCCAATCAAGCTGGCTGCTTTGTCCTGGATGTGGTCGAGCCTCTTGAGTGTTGTTGGAGCTGCACCCATCCAGGCAAGTGGAGAGTATCCCATCAAACTCCTGACTTGCGCTTTGTAGATGGTGGACGGTCATTGGAGAGTCAGGAGGTGAGTTATTCCTATACATTTCACAGTCCTCTTTGATGGTGAAGTCTTAGTGGTTAAAAGTCCCAAACTTACACCAGTTGCAATGGGTTGGATCTCCCAGACCTTTCTCAAAGTAAATGTCCTCTTTGCTCACTTCTTGGAGCAATTTCAACCTAGACGTCCACAAATAAGGTGATTCCTGGTGATTCTGTTGGTCTTTTACTTCTTTGCAAACCTCGACTTTTAAAGCAGGTTCAAGTCTTAGCAGCCTTTTGCTGTATCAGTTTTAATCCTGAGAGCAGGGGTTCCCCCTCTCTCTCTCTCTCCCCTCCCCCACCTCCCCTTAAGACTGCCACTGCTGGTTGTCCTCCTCTTTTACAGCCTGTCTGCCTTCAGAAAGATCCAGGATTTTGACCCAGTGACAATGAAGGAACAGCGATATAGTTTCAAGTCAGAATGGTCTGTGACTTGGAGGGGAATTTGTAGATGGTGACATTCCCACGCACTGGCGGCCCTGTTCTTGGAGGCAGGAGAGGACATGAATTTAGATGGTACACACTGCTGTTACAATATGGCGACGGCAGAGGCAGTGAACGTTTAAGGTGGTGGGCGGGATGCTGACCAAGTGGGCTGCTTTGTCCTGGATGGTGTCGAGCTTCTTGGAGTCACACTCATCTAGGCTAGTAGAGAGTACTCTATCATGCTCCTAGCTTGTGCCTTGTAGATGGTAGACAGACTTTGGGGAGTCAGAAGTGAGTTAGCCGCCACAGAATTCCCAGCCTCTGATTTGCTCTAGTCGCCACCACAGTATTTATATAGCTGGTCCAGTTAAGTTTCTGGTCAATGGTAACCCCCAGGATGTTGTTGATGGAGCATTCAACAATGGTAATGCTGTTGAATGTCAAGGGGAGATGGTTTGATTCTCTTGTTGGACCTGCATTACAGTGAGCTGGTAGTACAAAATATACACAACCTCTGAGGATGGTGTTAACTTTTCATTGGAAAAACATTAAACCACGAGTGATCAAACTACCGCAAGCAAATGGAGGTGAAACTGGACAGTCGAACCGGCTTTCTGCTCAATGTTGAGGGGGAAAAAGCCTTAAGAAAGACTGACTTAATGCTGCCAATCATCTCTACTGAGAGGCTGCAAATCTTTCAGGTATAAAATTTCAGGTCTTTGAGGAAAATACAAGAAAATGGCTTAAAAAAGCTGGGGGCTGGAAGAGGATTCTTCCAGAATTGCTTTGCCTCATCTGATACCATCAGCAATTTCAGCTTATTGTAAAGTCTGCATCTGCCCAGTGATAGAATATTGTATACCTCTGTCAAGCTACAAAGCAAATAATTCTTACTAGTAAAGTCCAAAGCCAGAAGAGTAACCATGGGAAGAATAGCTTATTCCATGTCAAAATGCACCAGGTAGAGAATTAACAATACATTCGCAAGATTAACAAGGAAGGAGATAAACAAAGATTATCTGTAGAGTCCAGACCTGCTAACATAAGTGAGGATTACAACAGCTACATTTCAACATTTTGCTTTTAAAGATTTTCCTTCTTCTTAAACTCTCTCCTAGAAATTGTCATCACTAGAAATTCTGCCCATTAAAGAAGCAGTTCAAATGTTTCACTACAATTTTTGTAGCATGGAACAGACAATGGAAAACCCCAATTTGCCCTCTGGTACCCCTTTCCATGTTTCCAGGCACCAATGGGACAAAGCACTTTGGTCTTATGTTATCTAATGCAAAACAGAACAGGGCAGTAACTGAAGTTTACAACTGCCCACAACACTGCTAGTGGTAGGACAAAACTTTGGCTATGTTATACAGTTATACCACAAGCAGTTTCTAGCAGCGCCGACTGTACACCAACCCAACTGCACTGCTGGAACCTCAGATTTGTTGGAATGGACCTGCAGTAGTGGGAGACCTCTTACATGTCTTCTGGATCTTCCCACTAAGAAAAGAGGGATGAAATCCATCACACTTGAAATCAATTCACAGCAATTCATTCTGGAGTTGCTGCAACAGATATCAACCTGGACATAACTGCTCACTTCAGCAGTGACAGCAGTTCTTTGCCATCCTATACAAATTGGCATTCCCAAAATATCTTTTCTGGATCCAGATACTTTGAGATGCTAGTCAGAAAGGACCATGATAACCAATAAAATACTCCACTTTTACCCCTGGATACGTTTGTTGGCCTGGGCGAACTTTTTAATCTCTTTGTAATGATCATAGCCCAATCCATAATTTATTCAAGCATTTCGAAGGCATAAGGCAATACCTGCTAGGGGTACAAAGATGACTGTTGGACAATTATCTACAAAGCACCCAAGTCATTTTCCAATGTTAAAAGTACTATATAAATGCAAGTTGTCAATAAACCTGGAAAAAAGTGTGACTTGTAGCTTTCATCCGCATTAGCAGAAGAACCTGCCCAAACTCAAACTTAACTTACAAGAAACTAAAAATAAAAATTTAGCAGTCTCAGGAGTTCAAAATACAGGTGATAAATAGCTTTCCCAAACCATATTATATTCCCTCAAACTATACAGGGCGAAAGTTCTGTTCAGTTTCACAGAACACCAGCTCACCCAGGCATTGAAAGAGAGAAACAGCCTATTTCTGAAAAAATGCTGACCCAAGTGAGTATATTTCAAATTCATTTTAGTAAAGTTTAGCTGAGGTGGTCAAATGGGGGTCAGACAAGCATCTAGGTCTTAGTGTAAAATACACAGACCCAGAATAAGCTACTATACAGAAAACCAACACATTTTTAGCACAGATGACAATTCACTACATATATTATGATGGATTTTTTAAAAGCACACCAAATGTTGCACTACACTTAAATCACCTTGCTCTTCAAAACAGTATCAACTAAATTCATCTGGCTCAACAGCTTAAGTGGAAGATTTGAAGGATCATTCGCAAGATTTACTGGTTAATAAGAAAATTTTTAATATTCAATTATAATCAGTAGAAAATGCCAAAACTTGGGAGGGGCAAAGTAACTCTAGGAGCAAGACCTTCAAAGGACAGATCCTTATCCTTTAATGCAAACAGGCTGAAGCAGCATCCAATGTTATGCTCTCCTCTCCTGAAGGCGCTGCTCCATGCCAGGATAGGACTCCGAGAGCACTAACCTCATCCAAGTAACCACTCTTTAGGTGCACGACTAAACAGCAAGTGTCAGCAAGCTATTGTACCCTAGTTATTCTATCTTCACAGAACAGCACTGGGCAGTGATGCAAATTGAGTATCCGACCTTATTTTTCCTTCTTTCTACCACACAGACTACAAAGTCAATTATTGTTTTCCACTAGATGAGCCACCTGAGCAGACATCGAGATGAAGTCTTGGATCTTCCTGGTCTCCAATGCTCAAGTTTGTACTGAGCCATAGATATGTACACACCAGCTATCAGCAAGTGCACCACAAATTAATGGGTATTGAAGACAGACCACCTGAACTACTACAATTGCAGGTCACTACTCTATGTCACAGACTACCTGAGGAGTTCTCAAACAGGACTATTCAGAAAAGCCTTATTTAGTCTGAAATTCCAAGTACAGATATATTCATTAACTAAAACAGGATTGTCACAGCATGCATTAGGTTGTTCTTTTTCAGTATGATATCCTGTGCCCTCAGAATCACATTTGTGATACTGTTAGCTCTGGCAGCAGCCTTAATACCAGTCTTGACAGCTAAAAACACAATTCATTACAGCACTTAATTTTCTAGTACATGTGCTGAGAGTAACACTTCATTACTAGTCAGCACCATCACCAATCGAACTGTGCTTCAAACATTACAAACCCAAGTTTCAAACTGGCTGTAGTTGCTTCCCTGCCCCCACTCACACTCTGTTCCTACTGTACAGTTAGATTTGTAATACTCTATGTAATTGAAAAAAAACTGATAGTTATATCATTCATTTACACTATGTGTTACAATTCTAGACCATTAAGACTGGTACTCAATCAAACCAATCCTTTCATAACTGGTTTCAACAGGGTACAACACTGACAAATATTCTAAGCTACACTTGCAAGTTTAAATGAATTGCACTTAATTGGATTTCATCATGTTCCCTCTTATGTTGTACTGCAACATTGAAAAAGTACACTAATTAGAATTAGAATTAGAATATTACAGCGCAGTACAGGCCCTTCGGCCCTCGATGTTGCGCCGATCATCTGACCTACACTATTCCATTTACATCCATATGTCTATTCAATGACCACTTAAATGCCCTTAAAGTTGGCGAGTCTACTACTGTTGCAGGCAGGGCGTTCCACGCCCCTACTACTCTCTGCGTAAAGAAACTACCTCTGACATCTGTCCTATATCTTTCACCCCTCAACTTAAAGCTATGTCCCCTCGTGTTTGCCATCCTCATCCGAGGAAAAAGACTCTCACTATCCACCCTATCTAACCCTCTGATTATCTTGTATGTCTCTATTAAGTCACCTCTCCTCCTCCTTCTCTCTAACGAAAACAACCCCAAGTCCCTCAGCCTTTCCTCGTAAGACCTTCCTTCCATACCAGGCAACATCCTAGTAAATCTCCTCTGCACCCTTTCCAAAGCTTCCACATCCTTCCTATAATGCGGTGACCAGAACTGCACGCAATACTCCAGGTGCGGCCTCACCAGAGTTTTGTACAGCTGCATCATGACCCCGTGGCTCTGAAACTCGATCCCCCTACTAATAAAGGCTAACACACCATATGCCTTCTTAACAGCCCTATTAACCTGGGTAGCAACTTTCAGGGATTTATGTACCTGGATACCAAGATCTCTCTGCTCATCTACACTACCAAGAATCTTCCCATTAGCCCAGTACTCTGCATTGCTGTTACTCCTTCCAAAGTGAATCACCTCACACTTCTCCGCATTAAACTCCATTTGCCATCTCTCAGCCCAGCTCTGCAGCCTATCTATGTCCCTCTGTACCCTACAACACCCTTCGACACTATCCACAACTCCACCGACCTTCGTGTCATCCGCAAATTTACTAACCCACCCTTCTACACCCTCATCCAGGTCGTTTATAAAAATGACAAACAGCAGTGGCCCCAAAACAGAACCTTGCGGTACACCACTAGTAACTAAACTCCAGGATGAACATTTGCCATCAACCACCACCCTCTGTCTTCTTTCAGCTAGCCAATTTCTGATCCAAAGCTCTAAATCACCTTCAACCCCATACTTCCATATTTTCTGCAATAGCCTACCGTGGGGAACCTTATCAAACGCCTTACTGAAATCCATATACACCACATCCACGGCTTTACCCTCATCCACCTGTTTGGTCACCTTCTCGAAAAACTCAATAAGGTTTGTGAGGCACGACCTACCTTTCACAAAACCGTGCTGACTATCGCAAATGAACTTATTCTTTTCAAGATGATTATAAATCCTGTCTCTTATAACCTTTTCCAACATTTTACCCACAACCGAAGTAAGGCTCACAGGTCTATAATTACCAGGGCTGTCTCTACTCCCCTTCTTGAACAAGGGGACAACATTTGCTATCCTCCAGTCCTCCGGCACTACTCCTGTCGACAATGACGACTTAAAGATCAACAACAACGGCTCTGCAATCTCCTCCCTGGCTTCCCAGAGAATCCTAGGATAAATCCCATCTGGCCCAGGGGACTTATCTATTTTCACTCTTTCCAAAATTGCTAACACCTCCTCCTTGTGAATCTCAATCCCATCTAGCCTAGTAGGCTGTATCTCAGTAATCTCCTCGGCAACATTTTCTTTCTCTACTGTAAATACTGACGAAAAATATTCATTTAACGCTTCCCCTATCTCCTCTGATTCCGCACACAACTTCCCACTACTATCCTTGATTGGCCCTGTTCTAACTCTTATCATTCGTTTATTCCTGATATACCTATAGAAAGCCTTAGGGTTTTCTTTGATCCTATCCGCCAATGACTTCTCGTGTCCTCTCCTTGCTCTTCTTAGCCCTCCCTTTAGATCCTTCCTGGCTAGCTTGTAACTCTCAAGCGCCCTAACTGAGCCTTCACGTCTCATCCTAACATAAGCCGCCCTCTTCCTCTTGACAAGCGCTTCAACTTCTTGAGTAAACCACGGCTCCCTCGCTCGACAATTTCCTCCCTGCCTGACAGGTACATACTTATCAAGGACACGCATTAGCTGCTCCTTGAATAAGCTCCACATTTCGTTTGTGCCCATCCCCTGCAGTTTCCTTCCCCATCCTACACATCCTAAATCTTGCCTAATCGCGTCATAATTTCCTTTCCCCCAGCTATAATTCTTGCCCTGCGGTATATACCTGTCCCTGCCCATCGCTAAGGTAAACCTAACCGAATTGTGATCACTATCGCCAAAGTGCTCACCTACATCTAAATCGAACACCTGGCCGGGTTCATTACCCAGTACCAAATCCAATGTGGCATCGCCCCTGGTTGGCCTGTCCACATACTGTGTCAGAAAACCCTCCTGCACACACTGGACAAAAACAGACCCATCTAAAGTACTCGAACTATAGTATTTCCAGTCAATATTTGGAAAGTTAAAGTCCCCCATAACCACTACCCTGTTACTCTCGCTCCTGTCGAGAATCATCTTCGCTATCCTTTCCTCTACATCTCTGGAACTATTCGGAGGTCTATAGAAAACTCCCAACAGGGTGACCTCTCCTCTCCTGTTTCTAACCTCGGCCCATACTACCTCAGTAGACGAGTCCTCAAACGTCCTTTCTGCCGCTGTAATACTTTCCTTGATTAACAATGCCACACCCCCCCCTCTTTTACCCTCTTCTCTGTTCTTTCTGAAACAACTAAATCCCGGAACCTGCAACATCCATTCCTGCCCCTGCTCTACCCATGTCTCCGAAATGGCCACAACATCAGGATCCCAGGTACCAACCCATGCTGCAAGCTCACCCACCTTATTCCGGATGCTCCTGGCGTTGAAGTAGACACACTTTAAACCAAGTTCTTGCTTGCCAGTGCCCTCTTGCGTCCCTGTAACCTTATCCCCTACCTCACTACTCTCAACAGCCTGTACACTGGAACTACAATTTAGGTTCCCATTCCCCTGCTGATTTAGTTTAAACCCCCCCGAAGAGCACTAACAAATCTCCCCCCCAGGATATTGGTACCCCTCTGGTTCAGGTGAAGACCATCCTGTTTGTAGAGGTCCCACCTACCCCAGAAAGAGCCCCAATTATCCAGGAAACCAAAACCCTCCCTCCTACACCATCCCTGCAGCCACGTGTTCAACTCCTCTCTCTCCCTATTCCTCTCTTCGCTAGCACGTGGCACAGGCAACAACCCAGAGATAACAACTCTGGTTGTTCTCGCTCTAAGCTTCCACCCTAGCTCCCTGAATTTCTGCCTTAAATCCCCATCTCTCTTCCTACCTATGTCGTTGGTGCCTATGTGGACCACGACTTGGGGGTGCTCCCCCTCCCCCTTAAGGATCCCAAAAACACGATCGGAGACATCACGTACCCTGGCACCTGGGAGGCAACACACCAACCGTGAGTCTCTCTCGTTCCCACAGAACCTCCTATCTGTTCCCCTAACTATGGAGTCCCCAATGACTAATGCTCTGCTCCTCTTCCCTTTTCCCTTCTGAGCAACAGGGACAGACTCTGTGCCAGAGATCTGCACCCCATTGCTTACCCCTGGTAAGTCGTCCCCCCCAACAGTATCCAAAACGGTATACCTGTTGTTGAGGGAAACGGCCACAGGGGATCCCTGCACTGCCTGCTGGTTCCCTTTCCTTCCCCTGACGGTAACCCATCTACCTACTTCTTTTACCTGAGGTGTGACTGCCTCCCTATAACTCCTGTCAATAATCCCCTCCGCCTCCCGAATGATCCGAAGTTCATCCAGCTCCAGCTCCAGTTCCCTAACGCGGTCTGCGAGGAGCTGGAGTTGGGTGCACTTCCCGCAGATGCAGTCAGCAGGGACACTCTTGGCGACCCCTACCTCCCACATTCTGCAGGAGGAACATACAACTGCCTTTACCTCCATTCCCACTATTCTAGATTCCCAATAAATCTACTGAAAAACCAAACGAAAAAAAAAGTCAAAACTTGTTCGCTTAGCAATCCGACGGACTGAACTTTTAAAATAAAAAGCTTACCTTATCAACACACTAGAGTCCTTTTTTTTTTGGTTAGAGGAGGAGGGTGGGTGGGAGACACTACACGTGTAGTGTCTCGGGTACTGCCACTGCCCAAATAAATAGTTTTCCCCTACCCAGCAGTCCCCGGTCCTCCGAAACAAAAAAGGGATTAACTTGTAACTTACTGAAATTGACCGCTCAGCTGAAAGTCCGCTCCGGACCCCGTTCTATCAAGGCTGCTCCTCGCAAAAGACAAAGATTTTAACACTGCCCAAATAAATAGTTTTCCCCTACCCAGCAGTCCCCGGTCCTCCGAAACAAAAAAGGGATTAACTTGTAACTTACTGAAATTGACCGCTCAGCTGAAAGTCCGCTCCGCACCCCGTTCTATCAAGGCTGCTCCTCGCAAAAGACTAAACGTCTACAGATCATCTAAATTTTTCAAAAAGGCCACAAATGTCTCAGTGCTACATCAAGTAGCTCCAGTGAATGGCTCTGTACACTATATAATTGGTAAAATTGTCAGATAAATTACTAAAGACATAAAATGACAGTGGAATAGGTTCTTGGTTAAGTTAACTAACTTGGGTAATAGTGATCACTGCTCAACCAATTATCGTTGAATTTCAAAAATAAAATCTTAGAATCATCAGCTAGAAGCAGCAACCCCTGCACTTTAGGGGAGGCAGTGGCGTAGTGGCAATGTCACTGGACTAGTAATCCAGAGGCCCAGGCTAGAGCTCTGGGGACAGGAGTTTGTATCCGACCACAGCAGATGGTGAAATTTGAATTCAATTAATAAATCTGCAATTAGTCTCATAACCATTGTTGATTGATGTAAAAACCCATCTGGTTCACTAATGTCCTTTAGGGAAGGAAATCTGCCGTCCCTACCTGGTCTGGCCTACATGTGACTCCAGACCCACAGCAATGTGGTTGACTCCTAAATGCTCTTTGAAATGGCCCAGCAAGCCACTCCGTTCAAGGGCAATTAGGGATGGGCAATAAATGCTGGCCTATCCAGCGACGCCCACATCCCACGAACAAATAAAAAAAACCTTGCCTTGAGCATCCAGTATGGTTCTGTTCTAAAAAAGATTTGGTAACTTTAGGTCTCACTGTCACATTAGAATTTGTTCAATTTTTTCATATTGAAAAGTATTACCTTGAGTTAGATGAACAAGATATTTAGGAGATTAGGATTATTTTTGCTGAGGATTGTTCAGATACGGAATGCCCAACCAGAATCGATGGTGGAGGCAGAATCTATAATAGGTTCCAAAAGGAAAGTGGTTAAATATATGAAAATTTAAAAATTGTATGACTATGGAGATAGACTGAGGGAATACCACGAAGAGGATACTTTTTTCAAGAGATAGTTCAGGCATTTGGGGCGGCACAGTGGCGCAGTGGTTTGCACTGCTGCCTCACAGCTCCAGGGACCCGGGTTCGATTCTGGGTACTGCCTGTGCGGAGTTTGCAAGTTCTCCCTGTGTCTGCGTGGGTTTCCTCCGGGTGCTCCGGTTTCCTCCCACATGCCAAAGACTTGCAGGTTGGTAGGTTAATTGGCTATTATAAATTGACCCTAGTATAGGTAGGTGGTAGGGAAATATATAGGGACCGGTGGGGATGTTATTGGAATATGGGATTCGTGTAGGATTAGTATAAATGGTTGGTTGATGGTCGGCACAGACTCGGTGGGCCGAAGGGCCTGTTTCAGTGCTGTATCTCTAAAACTCTCTAAAACATAATAGGCCAAATGCTGTATGATTCTATGAAACACAGTGCAGTTGGGATCTTAAGAACATCTGTTATCAAGAACAAGATACATCAGTACAGGACACAATTTAGATGAACATAAAGCTCTGCCTTTCAGTCCAGCAATATGACCATACAGCTGGAAGGACTAGGAATAGTTAGGACTGACACCAGGACAAGAATGTCCTGAGCAGTTATGTTAAAGTCTAATGACTTTCCCAGTTCCACTGGGAACAGACCTCATCAGAACCAGTATGTTGAAATGTTATTAACTGTTGTCAGTATACAGGTTCGTGCACTTAGAAACTGCTGGGTAGAAATCTATCATCGCTGATTGAAGTCTCTCAGATCTGAACGATGGATGCGCTGTTTAGGTGAGGTTCAAAAACACTACCTGTACTTGGGAAGAGCACATTCTTGCACCAGTAACAATGACCTCATTGAACACTGGACATTTGAGCCATTTCAATTTATTCAATGAAAGAAATCAAACCTTAAGTGATAATTTTTATCAATTACTTTGGTTAAACTCAGATTCATGCTCAACAGTGATATGGATGAGAAAGATACTCAAATTATTAAAATAAATGTGGCTCAAATCTATAGCAGTACAGTCATCAACCTGACTTACTTGCCGTTGCACTATATTCTTCAATATCTTCCAGAAATACATCATATTGCTTTGAATTCCACTTCCACAGCCTCATCTAGTAACATATTCCATAACTCTAATGGTCTTTGCATGAAAAACTTTCACCTGACTTCCTTTAATACTTACAACGTGCTCATTTATAAACTGGTGCCCCATAGTATAAATTAACCTCTCTCTGTAGTAAAGCATCTGCTTGGATCAATTTCCTTCACAATAAGAAAAACTCCAATTAATTCATTTCCAAGACTCTGAACCAAAGCAAAAGTAGCCCACCTGGAATTATCCTGACTGTGTGCCTCCCAAGAGCAACAATATCTGAAGATTATTTAACCAGGTGTACACGATGCTCCATAAAAACGTATGACCGAAACTCCATAGAGCCACAACATTTAACTGGCATTCGATTCCTCAATGTTATAAATCAAAAGTAGCATTATAGGCAAAGTAAACAAAGGCTTTGTGAGGAAAATTAGGAAACTAATACGCATTTGAAAAAAATACCTGAAGGTCTTCCTGTCCTAATTTTAACAATTGAAGAGGCTAAAGGCTCAATTAACCTTCAAAGAATCGAAAATTATGATTAAAAATGAAAATGCCATACTTCTCTCATCCTTTCAGCAATGGTTAATACTACTAAACAAGAACTCGCAATCTCAGTATGTCACTTTAATACAAAATTAAGTACATTCATTTATTACTGGAGGGATAAACAAACTGTTTTGCTGGGAATGGTGAGCAACAAGAAAGAAAGACGTAAAGTACTGCAGGTGAAAACAGTGGATATCATTCAAGAAACAATTAGATGCTGAAATGGTGGAGTGCAGGATTTATTTATTTTTTTTTACAGGATATGAGCGTCACTGGTTAGACCAGCATTTATTGCCCATCCCAAATTGCTCTCGAGAGGCGATGTTCAGTCGCCTTCTTGAACCGCTGCAGTCCATGTGGTGTAGGTACACCAACAGTACTGTTAGGAATGGAGTTCCAGGATTTGACCCAGAGACAGTGAAGCAACGGTGATATAGTTCCAAGTCAGGATGGTGTGTGGCTTGGAGGGGAGCTTGCAGGTGGTGGTGTTCCCATGCATCTGCTGCCCTTGTCCTTCTAGGTGGTAGAGGTCGCAGTTGCTGAAGGAGCCTGGTGAGTCACTGCAGAGTATTTTGTAGATGGTACACACTGCTGCCACTGTGCGTTGGTGGTGGAGGGAGTGAATGTTGAAGGTGGTGGATGAGGTGCCAATCAAGTGGGCTGCTTTGTCCTGAATGGTGTCGAGCTTCTTGAGTGTTGTTGGAGCTGCACCCATCCAGGCAAGTGGAGAGTATTCCCATCACACTCCTGACTTGTGCCTTGTAGATGGTGGACAGGCTTTGGGAAGTCAGGAGATGGGTTACTCAGTGCAGAATTCCCAGCCTCTGACCTGCTCTTGTAGTCACAGTATTTATCTGGCTGCTCAAATTCAGTTTCTGGTCAATGGTAACTGTTGACAGTGCCAGTCCATGCATCTAGGATGATCCTAAGATGGGTTGAATGGTCTTCATTATTGGTCAAATATCTTGTGATCACATCTAGGGAAGTGGAGGGACGGAAGGAGTTGGGAGATAAAAATCATCTGGTCCCAATTTTCTGGCACTGGCTATATCCAGGGTATATCCTGGCAGAACAAAATCAGAAATGCAACTGTCCTCTCAAAGGCAGAGCTCTCAAGTGTGTTAGCACTAATTAAACAGCTCTGGTGAATCAGTCACATTTGCAGGATGGAAGACAGTCACATACTGAAGAACTTTCTGTATGGTTAGGTAGCCGGGGCTAGATGACCAGCAGGGCCCCCAAATTTCTGCTTTAAGGATGCTTGCAAGCCTGACATGAAGGCCCTAAATGTCGACTATTTCATCTGGGAGTCACTAGCTGACAAAGAGGGAAATGGTGACACATCATGTAGACTGGTGTGCGCTGCCATGATGCCCAGTTGCTGCAGCAGCTTGGCAAACAGGCACCAATGTCAAAAACACCAACCTACAGCGTCACTTGGCAGCACTTGTGGCAGAACCTGTCTCTCAAGGATTGGCCTTCACAGCCATCAGCAAAGGTGCACCACGAGAAGACACCCAACCTAAATGGATTGTCTGCTATGTGGCTATTATCTTTTGCAGATGGAAGGATGCCAACCATACGTTGCAACATAAAATGATTGTCCAATACAATTATGCAGCTTTTTTGTACATAATTAGCTTAAACCGTGAATAATTTGAACCCATCAAAAGTAGAACAAGTTTGAATCACTAAGTAGAATGTACATTCCAAGCATTAATCTGGAAGTTATGCCAAACCTAATAAACTTAAAGCACAATTGTGCTTTATTGGTGCAGGATCCTTGCATACCTAGCCCATTTGTGAGACAGCAGGAATATGCCCTACTTGCTGTGCAGAAGTACAAAGCAATTATTTCTCATTGCAACTGCACATCTGTTATGTTGCAGAGGTGGAATGCCCCATTGTTCTGTTTACAAATAGCTGTCTGAAGTTTGTTTGTCATGCTTGCTCATCAGTGAGACTATTACATAACTTCTCACTGTATAGGTCCCAGCAATGTCATTTCTAATAAGTGAACATGACTGTTAAAAGGGCACGCAACCAGGCAAACACCTACTCAGCATCCTAATAGCTTCTGCAGTTTTTCTGGATAGACATTGAAAAATTGGCCAAAGTTTATAATTTATATCTGGAAGATTCATTTTGGGCTCTTCCAAAACTCTGCTGCCTGCATCCTAAGTCACACCAGGTCCACATTCACCCATTGCTTGATAAACTACACTGGCTCCCAGTCCAGCAAGACCACAGATTCTTATCCTTATGTTCAAATCCCTCTATGGCCTGACACTCCACATCTCTGTTACCTCCTCCAGCCCGACAACCCTCCAAGATCTATGCACTCCTCCAATCTGGCCTCTTGCACATCCTTGTTTTCCTTCACCTATGATTGCCGAATGTGCCCTCAGCTGGCTCGCTCCCAAGCTCTGGAATTCCCTCCCTAAACCTCTGTCACTTTTTCCTCCTTTAAGATGCTCCTTAAAACCTACCTCTCTGACCAAGCTTTTGGTCATCTGTCCTAATGTCTCTGTGGCTTGGTGTCCAATTTTGTTTGACCACACCAGTGAAGCTCCTTGGGATGTTTTACTACTTTAAAGTAAATACAAGCCACTGTTGAATGAAAAGCAAGTTTCCCATCCCAAGTCAACCCATTATAGGCTGGATGTCCAAAGTCCGGCACCCTCGGGACCAAGACCATGCTGGATTTCGGATTTTCCTGGATTTCGGACAATAGAATCAGGTAGCCTATCCTAAGCCAAATTCAATGAATGAGAGACACATGAAAGGAGTACAAAGCTCCAATGTGCATCCACCTAAACTTCAAAAGCATTTGCCACTTCACTTCTTCTATTTCCCATATCGGCCATTTTCTAACCCTCTTGGTCAAATTGTCAATTAGTGGAACTTTAAAGGTTCCTGAATTGATTTTCACATTGAGTGGTACATGATTCTGAACAGACTTTCATTCTGTCCATCTTTGCTGATTAAAACCAGCTCCTGATGGCAAACGATAGTATCCTCAATATTTTCAAAAATGTCCAGTTTTGGGACAACTCTGGTTTTCGGACAGCCGGATTTTGGACATCCAACCTGTACCTACATCTAAAAGCAAAACCAAATTAATGCAGAAATAGAAAAGCCCATTAAATTTGTTTACATACTGTTAATCTATTGAAAACTGAAATTAGGCAATGGATCATCCGTGGAGGAATTCTGTAGCAGTGGATGCATGTTGGTAAAAACTAGTCTCCACTTGAATTGGGTTGTCTCTCTTCACTGATCTTGCACTTCATATGAAGCTTGGACAGCTGAATTGAAGAACGCATCCAGACTGAAATCACTCAAGATAAAAACAATCTCTCCAATTAACCATCTGTCCTTTCTTTTTAATCATATCCCACCAAAATAATGACCACTAATACTGCACATATTTTAAAGCATTAGGTAAAAGAGATTAATCAAGCAGTTAATGGAGAGCACTCCCATTTGAGCACTTTGAAACACAGACCTTCAATTAATCATGACAGGTCGATCGGCAGCAGCACTGACAGTATGAAACCAGAGAGCCTTAGCCCATCTGCACTATTAAATCGAACTGAAGCTCCATTTCACAGTGATTACACCCACTCTTCTGGTCACAGTTCAGGCTCTTGCAAACTCTGTATGCCTGATTATCAAAGGAAAAAGTGGGTCAAAAGCTAATTTATCAACTCTGAATGAAGAGGAAGGGAGCAGCACTGGAGAAACCATGACTTGCATTTATATAGCACCTTTAAAAGTAGTAAAACATCCCATGGTGCTTCACAGGAGCGTTATCGAACAAAATATGACAACAAGCCACATAAGGGGATATTAGGGCTAATGACCAAAAGCTTGGTCAAAGAGGTAGGTTTTAAGGAACATCTTAAAGGAGGAGAGGTTTAGGGAGGGAATTCCAGATCTTAGGACCGACATAGCTGATGGTTCAGTTGTCAATGGTGGATTAAAATCGGGGATGCACAGTGCAGAGATCTTGGAGGGTTGGAGGGCTGGAGGAGATGACAGAGATTGGGAGGGGCAAGGCCATGGAGGCATTTGAAAACAAGAATGAAAATTTTAGAATTGAGGTAGTGCTTAACTGGGAGCCAATGTAGGTCAGCCAGCACAGAGGTAATGGATGGACAGGACTTGGTGCGAGTTAGGACATTGAAAGCAGAGTTTTGGATGACTTCAAGTTTAAGGAGGGTAGAATGTGGGAGGCTAGCCAGGAGTGCATTGGCATCGTCAAGTCTCAAGTTAACAATGGCATGGATGAAGGTTTCAGCAACAGATAAATTGAGGCATGGGCAGAGTCGGGCGATGTTACGGAGGTGGAAATGGGAGAGCTTAGTGATGGCACGGATATATGCTCGGAAGCTCATCTCCGGATCAAATATGACACCAAGGTTGCCAGGGAGAAGGACGGAGTCGGTGGCTAGGGAAGGGAATTTGTTGCGGGGACCAAAGATGATGGCTTCAGTCTTCCCAACATTTAGTTGGATGAAATTTCTGCTTGTTCAGTATTGGGTTTTAAGAAGCCAGTGTGCAGCAAAGAAGCTGGGGGGTTATCTTTGCATTCCAGGATGATCCTGGAATAATGAGCAGTTTTGGTAGGCAAGAGCAGGACTCTCTAGTGCTCCTGGCGTGAATGGCTAAACCATTCAAGTTTGTGTCCCTTGTACTTAAAGTAGCAGAGATGAGGGCATATTAGGGGAACAGCCAAGGTGAGACACAATAATGCTTTTAATGGGGAATAGGGCATTGAAGGTGGAGTTAAGAGTGTGGTTGAGCAGATCACTAGTTGCAGAAATGTTGTGGTAAATGGAGGGCCAAAGGCGAGAGAGTTGGGATTTTGAAAGTGCAGTTGTAACTGAATTGGAAGAGGGTTTTTTCCAGGGGGCAAAGAAGGAAGTAGGATAAGAAGGGGAAGGGCGATGTGGGTAGAGAGAAAGGAAGTGATCAAACATGGTCTTATCCATGATTCACACGATGGGAGTAGCGAAGTCATGTGAGATCACGAGATGAATATGGGTTGGGAAATTTATATGGAGGGAGAGACTAAGGGAGGATACGACGACAACAAACTCAGAGGAGATGGAGCATGACGAACTGAGATGGAGGTTGAAATCATTGAGAATGAAAAAAAGAAACTAAGGCTTCTCTAAGGTGCAGGCAATTAAAGTAAAGACAACATGCACCTTTAATATTGTAAATGCCCTAAGGCACTTCACATTGGCATGAGGGCAAAATGGGGACTAAGCCAAAGGAGGAAATAGTAGGAGTGATGACTAAAGGTTTGGCCAGAAAGGGTTTTTATTTTAAAAAGGAGAGTCTTAAAACGTGGAGAAACAGAGAAGTTAAGGGAGGGAACTCCACAGCACAGAGTTTAGGTGGATGAAAGCACAGTCTCCTATATGGAACAAAAGGGAATGCGCAATAGACCAGAGAGGAACTGAATTCAGATGACTGTATTGCTGGAGAAAGTTACAAATCTGGGGGGACGGGGGGGGTGGTGAGGCCATGAAAGGATTTAAAAACAACGATGAAGCACTGTTGGGAGCAGAAGTCAATGCAGGTCAGCAAGCTGGATTGATGGGTAATGGATGAAGTGGACAAAGCTTTGTATGAACTGAAGATTACAGAGGGTACAGTATGGGAGGCCGGCAAGGAAAGCATTAGAATAGATGAATTTGGTGGTGACTAAGGAATGAATGAGGGCTTCAACAGCAGACTGGCTCAGGTTGGGATACAGGTAGGCAATGACATGGAAGTAGAGGTAGGTAGCCTTTGTGATGGAAAGGAAATAGAGTTGGAAGCTGAGTTCAGGGTTGAAGAAGACACTGAGGGCGCCTCGTTCCGCCTGAGACACTTGCCAAAGTAGGAGGGATGGAATCGATGGCAAAGGCATGGGAATGTAGTGCGCACTGAAAAACAATGGCTTCAATCTATGCATTGTTTATGTATCTGTATCCTATTCTCCTCACCCATCATTCGGTTTTTAGCTAGAGAAAACTGCAGCTCATTCAAGATTGGATGTCAGACAACAAATCTAAAAACTGCAGAGAGGTCAAGGAGAAATAATGCTCCATGTTCACATGTCATAGAAAGGAAAAAACTTTAAAGTAGGAATTCTTGGAGATAAGTGGGAATGAATTAAACAATAATCGATGAAAAGCAAAAACATAAAATTCTGGAAACACAGCAGGTCCATCAGTATCTGTGAAGAGAACAGGTAAATTAACCTTTCATCAGAACTGGAAAAAGGGGTGTCCACCTTTGTCAAAGAACCTCAATTTGACATGCACCATGCTGAGCAATACAGACAATGAGGGTTGCTCGCTTGATTGCCAGTCTGCTGAATCTCAGCCAGGGTGATTAATGCCCATAGTTAAGACTCGTGGAACAAAAAGCGAAGTACAGTGGTGGAAAGATAATCAGTACTCCACTGTGAATGGTATAAATCCCCCAATACATGACAGTTTCCACACACTGTCTTTGCCACAGAAAAATAATCAAAGATCAAGTTTTAAATGTGTAAAATGGTATTACTTTTGAACAGCAGCATTTAAGACGTAGCCATGACTCAATACTCCATTGCACAATGTAAATGATCCCTTGGACAAAGCATGAATCCCATCTGAAAGCTCAGAATGAAAAAATTAAAACCATATACATACTGTCTGACTCCAGGATTCACCTCTTCGTGTGAGAAATGCCCCAGCACCGAAACATTGAACTGCATATGTCAGTGTGAATTACAGACACACACCCACACATGCATGTTCCAGCTTCAGCTACAAAACTGTCCAATTGGACTCACCAACCCTATATAAGATATGTTGAAGATACATATTCGGAGTTACCGATTAGCAAAAAAAAAACAATGTATTGTAATGTTTTGTTATTATTCATATGTAATTTTAATAAATGAGCAATGAACCCAAAATGAATTTCTGTATGGACAATAAACTGAAATTGAATCCAATTGAATGAAATATTAACCATTCTGTTCTCTCCACAGTTACTGCCCGATGTGCTGAGTTTTTCCAACATTTTCTGTTTCAGGCTTGCAGCAATACATTATCATGAACACGTGCTATGCCAAATTATGACTTTTCTTTTAATTCATGGGCTGGAAACCTGAATAAAACTTCCAAAGAAAGCAAAAGACAAAGAACTTGAATTAAACTTGAAAAAGGAGACAAAAAAAAAACTGAGAAGGATGACTGCTAGCCAACACAATTTGCATCTAAATACCCTACATACAAATGTATTGCGGTGGAGACATAGAACAAAGAAAATTACAGCACAGGAACAGGCCCTTCGGCCCTCCAAGCCTGCGCCGATCCAGATCCTCTATCTAAACCTGTCGCCTATTTTCTAAGGGGCTGTATTCTCTTTGCTTCCTGCCCATTCATGTATCTGTCTAAATACATTTTAAAAGACGCTATCGTGCCCGCATCTACCACCTCCGCTGGCAACGCGTTCCAGGCACCCACCACCCTCTGCGTAAAGAACTTTCCACACATATCCCCCCTAAACCTTTCCCCTCTCACTTTGAACTCGTGACCCCTAGTAATTGAATCCCCCACTCTGGGAAAAAGCTTCTTGCTATCCACCCTGTCTATACCTCTCATGATTTTGTACACCTCAATCAGGTCCCCCCTCAACCTCCGTCTTTCTAATGAAAATAATCCTAATCTACTCAACCTCTCTTCATAGCTAGCGCCCTCCATACCAGGCAACATCCTGGTGAACCTCCTCTGCACCCTCTCCAAAGCATCTACATCCTTTTGGTAATGTGGCGACCAGAACTGCACGCAGTATTCCAAATGTGGCCGAACCAAAGTCTTATACAACTGTAACATGACCTGCCAACCCTTGTACTCAATACCCCGTCCGATGAAGGAAAGCATGCCGTATGCCTTCTTGACCACTCTATTGACCTGCGTTGCCACCTTCAGGGAACAATGGACCTGAACACCCAAATCTCTCTGTACATCAATTTTCCCCAGGACTTTTCCATTTACTGTATAGTTCACTCTTGAATTGGATCTTCCAAAATGCATCACCTCGCATTTGCCCTGATTGAACTCCATCTGCCATTTCTCTGCCCAACTCTCCAATCTATCTATATTCTGCTGTATTCTCTGACAGTCCCCTTCACTATCTGCTACTCCACCAATCTTAGTGTCGTCTGCAAACTTGCTAATCAGACCACCTATACTTTCCTCCAAATCATTTATGTATATCACAAACAACAGTGGTTCCAGCACGGATCCCAGTGGAACACCACTGGTCACACGTCTCCATTTTGAGAAACTCCCTTCCACTGCTACTCTCTGTCTCCTGTTGCCCAGCCAGTTCTTTATCCATCTAGCTAGTACACCCTGAACCCCATGCGACTTCACTTTCTCCATCAGCCTACCATGGGGAACCTTATCAAACACCTTACTGAAGTCCATGTATATGACATCTACAGCCCTTCCCTCATCAATCAACTTTGTCACTTCCTCAAAGAATTCTATTAAGTTGGTAAGACATGACCTTCCCTGCACAAAACCATGTTGCCTATCACTGATAAGCCCATTTTC
This sequence comes from Heterodontus francisci, assembly GCF_036365525.1. NCBI lineage: Eukaryota > Metazoa > Chordata > Chondrichthyes > Heterodontiformes > Heterodontidae > Heterodontus > Heterodontus francisci. Next base: position 117,877,389 of record NC_090377.1, read on the forward strand.
TTCCAAATGGGAATAGATCCTATCCCTCAGTATCTTCTCCAGCAGCTTCCCTACCACTGACGTCAGGCTCACCGGTCTATAATTACCTGGATTATCCCTGCTACCCTTCTTAAACAAGGGGACAACATTAGCAATTCTCCAGTCCTCCGGGACCTCACCCGTGTTTAAGGATGCTGCAAAGATATCTGTTAAGGCCCCAGCTATTTCCTCTCTCGCTTCCCTCAGTAAACTGGGATAGATCCCATCCAGACCTGGGGACTTGTCCACCTTAATGCCTTTTAGAATACCCAACACTTCCTCCCTCCTTATGCCGACTTGACCTAGAGTAATCAAACATCTGTCCCTAACCTCAACATCCGTCATGTTCCCCTCCTTGGTGAATACCGATGCAAAGTACTCGTTTAGAATCTCACCCATTTTCTCTGACTCCACGCATAACTTTCCTCCTTTGTCCTTGAGTGGGCCAATCCTTTCTCTAGTTACCCTCTTGCTCCTTATATATGAATAAAAGGCTTTGGGATTTTCCTTAACCCTGTTTGCTAAAGATATTTCATGACCCCTTTTAGCCCTCTTAATTCCTCGTTTCAGATTGGTCCTACATTCCCGATATTCTTTCAAAGCTTCGTCTTTCTTCAGCCTCCTAGACCTTATGTATGCTTCCTTTTTCCTCTTAGCTAGTCTCACAATTTCACCCGTCATCCATGGTTCCCTAATCTTGCCATTTCTATCCCTCATTTTCACAGGAACATGTCTCTCCTGCACGCTAATCAACCTCTCTTTAAAAGCCTCCCACATATCAAATGTGGATTTATCTTCAAACAGCTGCTCCCAATCTACATTCCCCAGCTCCTGCCGAATTTTGGTATAGTTGGCCTTCCCCCCAATTTAGCACTCTTCCTTTAGGACCACTCTCGTCTTTGTCCATGAGTATTCTAAAACTTACAGAATTGTGATCACTATTCCCAAAGTAGTCCCCTACTGAAACTTCAACCACCTGGCCGGGCTCATTCCCCAACACCAGGTCCAGTATGGCCCCTTCCCGAGTTGGACTATTTACATACTGCTCTAGAAAACCCTCCTTGATGCTCCTTACAAATTCTGCTCCATCTAGACCTCTAACACTAAGTGAATCCCAGTCAATGTTGGGAAAATTAAAATCTCCTATCACCACCACCCTGTTGCTCCTACATCTTTCCATAATCTGTTTACATATTTGTACCTCTATCTCACGCTCGCTATTGGGAGGCCTGTAGTACAGCCCCAACATTGTTACCGCACCCTTCCTACTTCTGAGTTCTGTCCATGTTGCCTCACTGCTCGAGTCCTCCATAGTTCCCTCCTTCAGCACATCTGTAATATCCTCTTTGACCAGTAAAACAACTCCTCCACCCCTTTTACCTCCCTCTCTATCCCACCTGAAGCATCGATATCCTGGGATATTTAGTTGCCGATCGTGCCCTTCCCTCAACCAAGTCTCAGTAATAGCAATAACATCATACTCCCAGGTACTAATCCAAGCCCTAAGTTCATCTGCCTTACCTACTACACTCCTTGCATTAAAACAAATGCACCTCAGACCACCAGTCCCTTTGCATTCATCATCTGCTCCCTGTCTACTCTTCCCCTTAGTCACGCTGACTTCATTATCTAGTTCCTTACAGGCTTTAGTTACTACCTCCTTACTGTCCACTGACCTCCTCATTTGGTTCCCATCCCCCTGCCACATTAGTTTAAACCCTCCCCAACAGCGTTAGCAAAAGCACCCCCAAGGACATTGGTTCCAGTCCGGCCCAGGTGTAGACCATCCAATTTGTAATAGTCCCACCTCCCCCAGAACCGGTCCCAATGTCCCAAAAATCTGAACCCCTCCCTCCTGCACCATCTCTCAAGCCACGCATTCATCCTGACTATTCTTTCATTTCTAATCTGACTATCACGTGGCACTGGTAGCAATCCTGAGATTACTACCTCGGAGGTCCTACTTTTTAACTTGGCTCCTAACTCCCTAAATTCTGCTTGTAGGACCTCATCCCGTTTTTTACCTATATCATTGGTGCCTATGTGCACAATGACAACTGGCTGTTCACCCTCCCCTTTCAGAATGTTCTGCAGCCGATCTGAGACATCCCTGACCCGTGCACCTGGGAGGCAACATACCATTCGGGAGTCTCGTTTTCGACCACAGAACCGCCTATCTACTCCCCTTACAATCGAATCCCCAATGACTATAGCCCTTCCACTCTTTTTCCCGCCCTGCCGATCAGCAGAGCCAGCCACGGTGCCATGAACCTGGCTACTGCTGCCTTCCCCTGGTGAGCCATCTCCCTCAACAGTATCCAAAACGGTATACCTGTTTTGGAGGGAGATGACCGCAGGGGACACCTGCGCTGCCTTCCTGCTCTTTCTCTGCCTTTTGGTCACCCATTCCCTTTCTCCCTCAGCAATCCTAATCTGCGGTGTGACCAATTCGCTAAACGTGCTATAAACATAGGTCTAGTAAAATCTTCAACCAGAACAGCTTGAGCATTTTGAATGAGATACTTGCCTTGCCTTCATTAACAAGACATTCAAGGCCATCTTGGATCATTAACACTGGTAGAGACAAACCACTCAAGGGGTAAAACACTGAAACGAGACCTGACAGAGATTGGAATTCTTAGACCTGATCTAATAAAACTGTGAGAGAGAAAATACATTGGGCCATCCTGTGACAGACCCTCCATCTATGTGAAAACTTGCAGTTCCTTCTCTCTACAGCAGACATGTACCTGAGTTTGACCAGTGAAGGACCCAAGTGGGGTCTGTCTGTCTGTCTCTCTCCAGGCCACCCTTCAAGTTCGAACCCTGCCTGCCGGCTGCAGACATCCAAGCCAATCATTGTTGCAGACAGAGACCTCCGGGAAGAAAACTATCTGCATCATTGTCTCCAAGAAAACCCTGAACCAGCTGGCCACCTCTACTAGCTAGAAACCTCAGGACCACGAGTTCAGCCGGAAGATAACTAAGTTACCAGACTCCACAAACTGTATATTCTTTTTATTGATCCATACTCTGATCCAACCAATCTATTCTTCTCCACTCTAACTTATTTGTGTGTGTGAGATTCTTGCGTGTGTGCGCATGTGTATGTGCAAGTGAGAAAGTTGGAGCATAGTTTATTATTTTACTTCTATTGGGTTTTGGTTAAATACAATAAACTAACCTCGTTCTTGTTTAAACTCTAGAAAACCTGTCCGATTTTTTTCTTTAATGATCATAGCACATAAAAGGCCTGCTGCCCGACCCGAACCCGACGACATGTATCGGGTCGGGCCGCTCTTCCAGGTCCGGCCTTCGGACTCGGGTTGGGCCGAGTCCGGGTCGGACACACACAACAAGAATTGCAGGTAAGTGCTAAAAATTAAAAACTTACCTGAGCTGCGAGTCCGGGACATCAAGCAGGGAAACTCTGAGTCTGCGCAGTGAGCATGTCTATGACGTCAACATGCTTATGCTGCAGCTTTCTGAAGATTGGGAGTCGGAAGATAAGTAAAGGGAACATTGCGGTGGTCGGGTCGGACTCAGGTCAGGTCGGGGCGGATCGGGTTTTTTTTGTGACTTGAGCAGGCCTTTAGTAAACACTCACTGAATTGTTAAGCACATCCACTGTTTAAAGGAAATAAATCCTGTTGCGGTCAAAGAAGGAGGGACCCCTCGTCACCTGATCGTAACAACATTTAAAGCAATTCATTTTTCACTTTTGTAGCAACTCATACTCTGACTGTGCAACTCAATTATCCCAGAAACGGACTTTTAAAAAAAATAAGTCACTCAGTTGATTAGTTGATCAGTCAAAGAACATATATCAGTTTTATGCTGCAAGGACTTAACATGGCAAAAGGCCACTGAAAACTTCAGAACAGTGGTTGGGGACTTGGATGTAGTGAAAAGACACATAGTGACTTTGATGATATCTTGTTTGCAATGTTGTGAAGTGGGAGAAAACAGTGGTCAAAATGTTCAATCTTTCATTATAACAATCTTCCAGAAACTAATTTTGAAGCCAAGGTTCATAAATTATCTAGTACAAAACTCTGGGACCCTGAGCTTGCTAAAACGTGCATGACAGGAGTCAAAGATGTGGCTGATTTAAGAGATAACATGCTGCAAAATCAAGATCAATATTCATTCCAGGCATGTGATAGTATCTTCCATACAAATGCAAGTCAAATAGGGATCATGTACAGTCATATTAAAATACCACACAAACACACCCGTATGAGCTGCAAACAAATACAAGCATCCCACATATGATACAACCCCATGATGCATTCCCTTTAAGTGTGAAATGCAAAATACATTAGAAGCTGCGAGTCTGAAACAGAAACAGAAAATGTTGGAAATACTCAGCACATCAGGCAGCAACTGTGGAGAAAACAGAATGGTTAATATTTCATTCAATTCAATTTCAATTTATTGTCCAAACAGAAATTCATTTTGGGTTCATTGCTCATTCATTAAAATTTACATACAAATAATAATAAAAAAATTGCCCTTTCACAAAATATCTAACTGCATTAAAATATGTTAAATACTAATTCCAGTACATTAAAATAATCAATCCATGAGTCCCATCGTGAGTGTGCATAGTCATCCATTCATCAGGCTCCTGTTAGAAGTCCTTTAGAGAAAGGCACAAACGAGTTCAAGAACCAATTTGGCCTGCGTCTAAGGGATAGTAGCTGTTTCGCATCCAACGGTAATACTGAGACAAGGGGTGATTCTCACCATTCATAGCATCCTTACTTTCATCATAATTCTTGGAAAACAGATTTCGTCAAGAAAGATCTTCTCATCAAATACCCTTCTTATCTGATTCAACCATTTCTGTACTCTTAAAGAATCTCCATTCCGAAAACAACAGTACCAGGAGAGACATTCAAAAAGTTTAGTACTCTCAACTACGGCCACGTAGAAGAGTTTCATAATTGTGGGATCTACTCAAAAGGATTTTAACTTTGAGGTAATATAATCGTGTATGCCCCTTGGCCATCACATCACTACTCCGTTCCCCCAATTCAACTTATCATCAACTTTAATGCCTATTTCAATGTTCACATCATGAATCTTTACTGGAACAATATTATCTGTTTTTTTCCTAAAGTCTATAACTAGTTCTTTTGTCTTGTTTTCGTTCAATTTAAGAGAATTATCATCGCACCATTTTACGAATCTCTCCACCTAGTCCCTATTATTATTATTCTTGATGAGGCCCACAAGTACTATATCAGTGTACTTCAGAATCATTTATGTCGTCGTGTTCTGATCGACAATCATTCGTGTAGAGGATGAAAAGCAAGGACGAGAGTACACAGCCTTGACGAGATTCAGTATTCATTAACATGGGCTCCGAGTAAATCCCAGAGACCAACACCCATTGAGGACTCTTGGGCAGAACTATTAACAAAGTTTTAGATTAGATTAGAGATACAGCACTGAAACAGGCCCTTCGGCCCACCGAGTCTGTGCCGAACATCAACCACCCATTTATACTAATCCTACACTAATCCCATATGCCTACCAAACATCCCCACCTGGGGACAGGTGCTAAATTGTGGCGAGTCGAAGAGACTTAGTAGTTGGCAGGAAAAAAGACAGAGGCGCAAGGGGAGAGCCAACTGTGCAACAGCCCCAACAAACAAATTTCTCTGCAGCACCTGTGGAAGAGCCTGTCACTCCAGAATTGGCCTTTATAGCCACTCCAGGCGCTGCTTCACAAACCACTGACCACCTCCAGGCGCGTATCCATTGTCTCTCGAGATAAGGAGGCCCAAAAGAAAGAAAAAAGAACACTAATCCCATATGCCTACCAAACATCCCCACCTGTCCCTATATTTCCCTACCACCTACCTATACTAGTGACAATTTATAATGGCCAATTTACCTATCAACCTGCAAGTCTTTTGGCTTGTGGGAGGAAACCGGAGCACCCGGAGAAAACCCACGCAGACACAGGGAGAACTTGCAAACTCCACACAGGCAGTACCCGGAATCGAACCCGGGTCCCTGGAGCTGTGAGGCTGCGGTGCTAACCACTGCGCCACTGTGCCGCCCTCTGGTGAAGTTCTAGTGAAGGGTCCATAAATGAAACGTTAACTTGTCTGTCCTCTCTGCAGATGATGCTTGACCACTTGAATAAGATATAGCTCAGTGTACACACAGCCAAACTCAACACAGCATAAACACACCTGGCTCAAAAAATCATAACCAGAATAAAGCAAAATTTAAGAGAATACTGCAGCATTATAACGTATTCCTGTGTTTGAAATCAAATTCTATAAATCCCTGGGAAATCTGGTGGTCCACAATAGCCCTCTGAGTCGATAAATATTGCATATACAAGTCAAATTGCAGAAATAAAACAATTAAATGCTTTTACATTCATATTCTGGCATATTTAGTTCTGCCTTCCTTTTTATTTTGAGCCAGCTGCTGTAAAATCATTTTGACAAGTCTAATTTATACTACGGTCCCTGAGCGTCTTTCCTCTCTGTAACCATTATATCAATTCCACTTTGCGGCCCGTGCTGTATCATGGAAACAGGCTGAGGTTAAGTACTTCCTACTGAGGTTCAGAGAAGCAGTGCAATACAGCAGTGGTATCACGTAGTCAACAAACTGAAAAGCATTTAAAGAGGCACATCTTTGGTACTGCTCTACATTCAAACAAATAATCATGTTAAAAACAGCTGACAGTCAAGTCTGTCCCATTAACCCAACAGGAAACTTAATGACTTTGACTTCGAAATGAAAGACTCAATATGTTTTATTTAGACAAATATATGAAATATATAGAACATACAGAACGTGAGCAACTTTAGAAAGATAAAGATTTAATTCATATAGACACCCTATTACTGAAATCTCAGTTAAAAGCTAAAAGGGATAACAGATCACAGCTTCCAGCTAACCATAAATTCTGTTGTAACGGACAAAAACAATAACATATGTTCTACTGTATCTGACACCAATATCAGCACTGGGATTAAATACAATGCATCAAATATTTAGCATTGGTATTATTTATATCACAATGTACCGTTGGAGAGGAGGGCAGGGAAGGGGAGGAAAAGAGGGCAAAGAATTCCCTTTGGGAGAATTGGGAATAACCCTCTTGAAGGCCTTAGAGTTCTAATTCAGCACAGGGAAAGAAAAATCAGCATATTTTGAGTCAGCTGTCTCAAAATGTAGAAGCTGCATTAACTGCTATTGATTTGAAGGTGACTTTCATTTCTTATAAGTCATGTTACTCATTTTAAGTGTTTTCTAAGCAGATCTGCTACACAAGCGTAACAATGAATTGGACATGATATGGAAAGTATACACATTAAAACAAGATTATCTTGTAACTTTGTTAAGCAAAATTTGCTGACCCTCCTGCAAGGAATGCATTGTTTCTGTACAATGCTGCATTCAACATTCCGTTCAGCTTTTTTGCTGAGTCTGGAACAACAGTCATTCTTCGAAATACAGTGTAATGAATGTTGCAGACAGAACAGACAACAGCTGTAGGCATAAGAGTGTGAGAACATAATGTCATACATGGAAGGAGCCGTGATGAAATCACCAATGAAATGGAAGAATTATGAACTTAAAAAAATCAAACTGTCAAACAAAGCCACAAGAACATGTCCACTTTGTACCACAGTCAAAATGGAGTAGCAGTCACGTAACCCCTCCTATACTGGAAATCAACAAACGTCTGCAAGAATGGAACTCGTTAACCTCATCTGAAATAGCTCTGGGGAGAACCCCTTTGAAATTGACAAGAGTGCTATTGCATTAATGATGCTTATCAAAATGTACGAACTGACAAAGGATTATGGAGACCGGCGGTCTCTCGGGACAAATCAAAATAGGTGTGAAATAGCACCATGTTAACAGAAGGGTCCCGATACAGACATCAATCGATAGCCATAGTCTCCACATCCTGGTCCATTGTGTGGTCACACCAGGGGAACAAGCCAGCACTTTTTTACGCAGCGGGTGACAATGACCTGGAAGAGGAAGGTGGATGGCCACTTGACAGAAATAGACTTGCAAGGCTACGGGGATCGAGCTGGAAGGGTGGGACTGACTGCATAGTTCCGTGGAGAGCCAGCAAGGACTTGATGAGGCAAATAGCCTTCTTCTGTGCCGTAAATGATTCTATGGCTCTATGTGTCTCCTAACAGAAACTCTTATGAGATGATTTTTTACATTAAAAAGGTAACCCTCTGGAAAGAAAAGGGGAGATCAAGCCAACCCTTCAAAAAGTAGTCCAGCCAGGGACTGTGAAAGAGATCCAGCTGAGCAAGGAAGAAGCCCTGCTGCTAATTCTACACTTCAACTTGCTGCAGCAGATAGCAGAAAGTGATCACCACCTCCAGTCTGAAGTTTTAACTAGCAAAAAATTTATAACACCTCAACAAGTTCAAGACTACAAACACCCAGGCCCTGACCTTTAAAGGAGACTGTCCTCCTGAGAAAATTCAACAGGTTTAATGTAAACCACGAACACCTACCTCACTTTGAACTTTAAACCACCTACTATCCATCCATTCTTGTGTATACATGTGTGAGCGAATGTGTGCACGGCTGAAGTTGCGACAATTTTGGGAATTGTTTTTTAAGCCTACAAGAAAACCTGTCATTTATCGATTTATTTGACCCTAAAAAACACTCAGGGACTAATTCAGCATTTTTAACAAAACACGTTTACGGTCAGTTGGGAGGTGAACAGTGCAAACCACCCACACCCCTTTCTACCTGTCCATAACAAATTGGGACTCGAAGCAGAGATTTTTGAACAATCAGATTAAACAAGCAATTCAAAGAGGGAGGCAAACTGAGCTTCAAAACTGTGGAAATTGAACAAACAGATTTTCTCGAATCATTCTTTTCTTCTCTATGGTGCTAGAAACAAAAGACATGGCCACATCTAATGCTGAAGAGCTTGTAGAGCAGGGAGGCATATCCCATGATGTGTTAAATCAATTAAGTATTGAAGATTTAAAGGCTATAGCTGCCCCGGTGGGAGACACGTTCAAACAAAAAACAAAGCAACCTGAAATCCTTAAGAATCTAGCTAGCCATTGTAATCTTACCCCAGAAACAGAAGAAGCAGGCATGGAATCTGAAACGAAAAAGATCGCTTTAGCTAAGATGCAAAAGGAAACACGAAAATTGGAATTACAAAAGGCAAAAGAGGAGAAGTTTCAAAGGAAAAAGAGGAGAGCTTCAGCTCCAAAAGGAAAGAGTTTCAGTTGAGGAGAGGAAATACAATTGCAGAGAAGAGAGGAAGAGGCGAAGGTTGAGTTCGAAAGGCTGCAAGCAGAAGGTGAGAATGCCACCAGCCACTCATAACTTATCCCGAATTGAGAGCAAAACTTTGATGTATTAAGACACTCACAGTTAGTACCAAAATTTAATAAAGGAAGAGGACGAGTCCCATTTTATCTCCTTTGAGAAAATAGCTAACAGGTTAAACTAGCCAAAAGAATATTGGACCCTCCTGTTACAAAGTAAATTGGTGGGCAGAGCTCGCAAAGCTTAGTCCATGTTATCAGCAGAAAGCTCCCAAGATTACGAACAGACTAAAACTGTCATAGTAAATGCATATGAAGCCTATCGGCAACAGATTCGAAATGCTAGGAAAAGATCTGCCCAAACCTTTATCGAATTTGAAAGAATTAAACATACAGCTATCGATCTCTGGATCCGATATCATAAACTAGATCTCTCATATTAAAATTTGAGGGAAGTGATTTTACCAGAAGATTTTAAAAATACCATTCCCTATAACATAAAGACTCAAATGAAGAACAAAGAATTAAAAGGGTAAGAGAAGCAGCTGTGATGGCAGACGATTGTGAACTTATTCATAAATCCTTTTATCAGGGAAAACCCTTCTATAAGCCCAGAGGTCTGGGAAGGATAGACAGTGGGATACTGATAAAAGATGGGGTGCTAGTGAAAAGGGAACCAAAAGTCTGCAAGCAAGAAGCCCTTCACCAGTAAAGAAAGTGCAGAGGGCAGGAATGCTTCCACAGACCTGTGAGTTCCCAAAACAAGGCATGTAAAAGCCAAAAGCTAGAAGTTAAACAGGGAAACCCATAAATTATGTAGGCATTCACACGACTGGCCAAGAAAAGTATGCCCAAGCAGGAAACAAGGCAGACAAGCCGGTGACCCTAACCACTGTCGCGAACCCCTCAAAGAATACTGCCCTAGATGAGGCAGAAATAGAAAGAATGCCTAAAGGTCATCAGGATTTTGCTTCAGAGGGAAAGGTGGTCCCATACCCCTCTAATGAGACAGGCAAATCCATTGTCCTGCTCAGAGATACAAGGGCCACTCAACCCTTAAGGTCAGCATTTATTGCCCATCCCTACTTTCCCTCGAGAAGGAGGTGGTGAGCTGTCTTCTTCAACAGCTGCAGTCCATGTTGGGAAGGTACACCCACAGTGCTGTTAGGAAGAGAGCTCCAGAATTTTGACCCAGCGACAGTGATATACATCCAAGTCAGGAAGATGTGTGGCTCGGATTGGAACTTGCACGTGGTGGTTATCCCATGCATCTGCTGCCCTTGTCCTTCTAAGTGGTAGAGTTCATGGGTTTGGAAGGTGCTGTCTAAGAAGCTTTGGCGTGCTGCTGCAGTGCGTCTTGTAGATGACACACACTGCTGCCACTGTGCGTCGGTGGTGGAGGGAGTGAATGTTTGTTGATGGGGTGCCAAACATGTGGGCTGCTTTGTCCTGGATGGTGCCAAGCTTCTTGAGTGTTGTTGCAGCTGCACCCATCCAGCCAAGTGGAGAGTATTCCATCACGATCCTGCCTTGTGCCTTGTAGATGGTGGAGATACTTTGGGGAATCAGGAGGTGAGTTAATCGCTGCAGGACTCCTAGCCTCTGACCTGCTCTTGTAGCCACGGTATTTATATGGCTATTCCAGTTCAGGTTCTGGTCAACGGTAACCCTCAGGATGTTGATAATGGAGGATACATCGATGGTAATGCCATTGAACATCAAGGGGAGATGGTTAGATTCTCTCTTGTTTGAGATGGTCATTGCCTGGCACTTATGTGGCACAAATGTTATTTGCCACTTATCAGCCCAAGTCTGAATATTGTCGGGGTTTTGCTGATTTTTTTTTTTTTTTTTACACGGACTGCTTCAGTATCTGAGGAGTCACAAATGGTGCTGAACATTGTGCAATCATCAGGGAACTTCCCAACTCCTGACCTTATGATTGAAGGAAGGTCATTGATGAAGCAGCTGAAGATGGTTGGGATGAGGACACCACCTTGAGGAACCCTTGCAGTGATGTCCTGGAGCTGAGATGATTGACCTCCAATAACCACAACCATCTTCCTTTGTGCTAGGTATGACTCTAACCAGAGGAGAGTTTTCCCCGATTCCCACTGGCTCTAGTTTTGCTAGGGCTTCTTGATGCCATACACGGGGTCAAATGCTGCCTTAACGTCAAGGACAGTCACTCTCACCTCACCTCTTGAGTTCAGCTCTTTTGACCATGTTTGAACCAAGGCTGTAACGAGGTCAGGAGCTGAGTGGCCCTGGCGGAACCCAGACTGAGCGTCACTGAGCAGGTTATTGATAAGGATTGTCGCTTGATAGCACTGTCGACGACATCAACTGCTGATCGCGAGTAGACTGATCGGTTGGTAATTGGACAGGTTGTATTTGTCCTGCTTTTTGTGGACAGGACCTACCTAGGCAATCTTCCATATTGTCGGGTAGATGCCAGTATTGTAGTTGTACTGCAACAGCTTGGCTAGGGGTGCGTCTTATTCTGGAGCACAGGTCTTCAGTACTATTGCTAGAAGGTTGTCAGGCCCCATAACTTTGCAGTATCCAGTGCCTTCAGTTGTTTCTTGATATCACACGGAGTTAATCGAATTGGCCGAAGACTGGCATCTGTGATGCTGGGGACTTCAAGATGAGGCAGAGATGGATCATCTCAGCACTTCTGGCTGAATATTGTTGCAAATGCTTCAGCATTATCTCTTGCACTGATATGCTGGGCTCCCTAATCATTGAGGATAGGGATCTTTGTGGAGCCACCTCCTCCATTTAGTTGTTTAATTGTCCATCACCATTCAAGACTGGATGTGGCAGGACTGCAGAACTTAGATCTGATCCATTGGTTATGGGATCGCTTAGCTCTGTCTATCGCCTGCTGCTTCTGCTGTTTGGCATGCAAGTAGTCTTGTGTTGTAGCTTCACTAGGTTGACACCTCATTTTGACATATGCCTGGTGCTGCTCCTGGCATGCTCTCTTGCACTCTTCATTGAACCAGGGTTGATCCCCGGCTTGATGGCATTGGTAGAGTAGGGGATATGCCAAGCATGAAGTTACAGATTGCGGTTGAGTAAAATTCTGCTGCTGCTGATGGCCCACAGCGCCTCATGGATGTCCAGTTTTACATTGCTAGATCTGTTCGAAATCTATCACATTTAGCACGGTGGTAGTGCCACACAACACGATGGAGGGTATCCTCAAAGTGAAGATGGGCCTTTGTCTCCACAAGGACTGTGCAGTGGTCACTCCTACCAATACCGTCATGGACAGATGCATTTACGACAGGCAGATTGGTGAGGACGAGGTCAAGTATGTTTTTCCCTCTTGCTGGTTCACTCACCACCTGCCGCAGACCCAGTCTAGCAGTTATGTCTAAAATAAAAGCAAAATACTGCGGATGCTGGAAATCTGAAATAAAAACAAGAAATGCTGGAAATACTCAGCAGGTCTGGCAGCATCTGTGGAGAGAGAAGCAGAGTTAACGTTTCAGGTCAGTGACCCTTCTTCAGAACTCAAAGTGAGACCATGCCCTGACCCATTCAACCAACAATGGACTTTTGATGACCAGACATTGAAGGTGGAAGGAGCTAGCATTCCAGGTTGACTGCTAAGATAGCAGAATCCACAAACACAGAAGAAGAGGTCAGACCAGTTTGAGACAAGACGAGCTGGCTGTTGAGATTTGAACTTGCAACAAGGGATTTGAACTCAGAAAGCTGTGTGCTCCTGGAACTGAAGCAGAACCTCTCCAGTCCTGTCTGCCTCTATCTCTTTTCCACGGGACTGAATCTTGTGAAAACATGTGAACCTCAAAGAGAGAAAAGTCTCCTTAGTGAACAAGATTTAAGAAGAACACTGAGCCCCAACGAACAGCAAGACTATCTACAAACAGGTGAGCTCAAAGCAGAGTTCTGAAGGGTCACTGACCTGAACCCTCTGCTGCTCTCTCCACAGATGCTGCCAGACCTGCTGAGTATTTCCAGCATTTCTTGCTTTTATTATAGCAGTTACATCTGTTGGGACTCGGCCAGCTCAGTCAGTAATGGTGCTACTGAGCCACTCTTGGTGATGGACATTGAAGTTTCCCACCCAGAGTACACTCTGTGCCCTTGCCACCCACAGTGCTTCCTCCCAAGTGGTGTTCAACATTGTGGAATACTGATTGATCAGCTGGTTTGGTGGGGGGGGTGGGGGGGCGCAGACAGTAGGTGGTAAACAGCAGGAGGTTTCATTGTCCATGTCTGATCTCATGCCATGAGACTTCATGGAGTCCAGAATCAGTGTTGAGGACTCCCAGGGCAACTCCCTCCCTCCCCTATACCACTGTGTCGCCACCTCTGCTGGGTCTATCCTGCCGGTGGGACAGGATATACCCAGGATGGTGATGGCGGTATCTGGGTCAGTGTCTGTAAGGTATGATTCGGTGATTACTACTGCGTCAGGCTGTTGCTTGACTAGTCTGTGGGACAGCTCTCCCAACTTTGGCACAAGACCCCAGATGTTAGTAAGGAGGACTTTACAAGATTGACAGGGCTGGGTTTGCCGTTGTCATTTCCGGTGCCTAGGTCGATGCCAGGTGGTCAGTCCGGTTTCATTCCTTATCGACTTTGTAGCGGTTTCATACAACTGAGTGGCTTGCTAGGCCATTTCAGAGGGCATTTAAGAGTCAGCCACACTGTTGTCTGGAGTCACATGTAAGCCAGACCAGGTAAGGACAACAGATTGATGGAGGATACGTCAGTGCCCTTGTATCGGGTCCACCTGCAGTGTGACCTCGTATCTGGACCAGTTACAGTGATTGTTCATAATCTGCTTGTGGCCGGAACAGATTTGCTGCTAGGCAATGATTCAGCTGGAGGTACAGTGGTTGCAGCTCCACTGGTATTATCCCAGCCAAATGAGGCCAGGGAATCAGAACAAATATAGGAGGAAGTCCCTGTAATCTTTCCTGTCTGTGTAGTTACCTGGCCCATAGCTACGAAAATTCCAACACAGCAGGCTGAGCCAGTAATTCAGACAGATGACCCCGAGGTCTGGCTGGCTGAAACATTTTCTGGAGATTTAGGGGAGGTATACAACAGACCCTCCTTAATTAAAGCCCAGCAGACAGATCTCGATTATAAAAAGATTGCGCTGGCATTCTATTCTGGCAGAGGCAGAAAAACTGCTACTATTTTAAAAATGAAATCCTGATGAGAAAATGGAGATCCCCACAATGACCTGCAGAGAAGGAGTGGACAATAGTTCACCAAACTGCAGTTCCCCTTAAATATCACAGGGAAATTTTGAGAACTGCTCATGAAATCCATATGGCTGAGCACGTGGATATCAGCAAGACTCGGGCCTGGATAAGCCGACACTTTTTCTAGCTATAAATCCACAAAGATGTGGTTAACTTTTGTCGGACCTGCCAGGTTGTTGGGAAACCACAACCTACAATCAAATTGCTCCACTGATCCCCATTCATGCTTTTGAGGAACCTTTCAGTAGAGTTCTAATCAAATAGATGGGACCCCTCACCAAAACCAGGGCAGGTTATCAATACTTTTTAACCATCATGGATATAGCCATCCGATTCCCAGAAGCCATTACTTTAAGGAAAATTACTACAAAAGCCATAGTCCAAGGGCTGACCCAATTTTGCACACAATATGGCTTGCCCAAAGAAGTTCAGTCCGATCAAGGTACTAATTTCATGTCCCAAACATTCCAAGAGGTAGTACACAGCCTTGGTATTGACCAGCTGAAATCTTCAGGATACCACCCATATGCTCAAGGGGCTCTGAAACAATACCATCAAACCCTGAAAACCTTGATCAGGGCATACTGTTGTGATTGCCCCCATGACTGGGATAAAGGAATAGTTATTTACTACTAAAGATTCACCAAACAAATCCACAGGTTTCAGTCCATTTGAATTAGTTTTTGACGTGAGGTGAGAGGCCCCCTGAAACTAATTAAAGAACAATTCCTGGATCAAAGGGAAGAAACCTCACTACGAAAGTACATGTTCACATTTTGAGAGAGACTTTTTAAAGCCCGTGCTGTAGCAAAAGAGCACCTAAAAGCCGATCAACAAAACATGGAGAGGCAAGCGGACAAAAAGGCTACAGCCCGTGAATTCAAACCAGGGGACCAGGTTCTAGTACTGTTATCATTACAAGGTGAACCTCAATAAGCCAGATTCAGTGGCCCATACAATATAGGGAAAAAGGCGAAAAACCACAGCCGAGAACCAGATAGACCAGTAAGTGTATGGCAAACAGTAAAAGCAGTAGAGGAAGACAGCCCTAGTGAAGAAGAACTAAGTGAGGAAAAGAACGTAGAAAACTCTCAAATTGAACTCTCCACCATAAAATTGGAAAATACAGAAATATTAAGGAGACTAGACATCAAATTCAACTATTTCTCTGACCAACAGAGACAAGACCAAACAATACTGCTAAGGGAGTTCGAGGAAGTTTGCAGGGGCAAACCGGATTGCACATCCTTAACAATACAATGCTGAAATAACCAATGAAATGGAAGAAATATGAATTTTAAAAAATCAAATGTTAAGCAAAACCACATGACCATGGTCACTTGTACCACAGTAGGGGTCATGTGACCCCTCCCATACTGGAAATCAACAAACCTGTCTACAAGAATGAATCTAGTTAACCTCGTCAAATAGCTCTGGGGAGAAGCCTGACAAATTGGCTCACGTCCGCACAGAAATGAAATATATGCGAGACAACGATTTAATTGAACCCAGCCAAAGCAGCTGGAGCTCCCTATTATACTGGTACCCAAACTGGATGGATCAACCAGACTTTGCACTGATGACTGCAAAATTAATGCAGTAACCCAAGCAGACTCATATCCAATCCCCTATATTGAAGATTGCATTGACTGAGTAGGAAACTCCACCTACACTAGTAAAATCAATTTAATAAAATAAAATAAATAAAAATAAAGTCCCCATAACCACCCAAGCAAAAGAAATTTCAGTATTTGTCACCCCCAATGGCTTATACCAATGTAAAATAATGCCATTTGGTTTAAAGAACATTGCAGCAACTTTCTAAAGACTCATGAATCAGGTGGTAGCTTGTTTAAACAACTGTGTTATCGACCTGGACGACCTCTTAGTTTACACTGATATCTGGTAAGACCACCTGAACCATGTAAGGGAACTCTTCAAGGGTTTACAGAGAGCCCATCTAGTGGCCAATCTAGCAAAGAGCTAAGGCTGAACTAACCTATTCAGGTCGCATTGTAGGCCAAGGTCAAGTGTTGCCAAGGGCAGCAAAAGTGCAAGCCCTGGTAGATTTCCCCATTCCCAAAACAAAGAGGGAAATAATGTGTTTCCTGTGAAGGTGTGGGTTTTACCGAAAATTTGATCCAAATTTGAACACCATAGCTGCATCTTTAACTGACCTATTGATGAAAAGTGTAAAAGTGGTATGGTCAGAGCGGTGCCAGCTAGCTTTCAAAAAGTTGAAGGCAATCTTAAAAAAAATGACCCAGTACTGGCAGTCCCAAATTTCAACAAGCCCTTTAAAACTGCTATTGGTGCCAGTGATGTCAGACTGGGGGCCATCCTACTCCAAGATGATGATTGAGGCCTAGAAAGGCCAATTGGTTACTTTTCCAAAAAAAATTTTATCAAAAAAAAAACCCACCATAGGAAAGGAGGCGTTAGGGCTCCTTCACCCTTCAGTATTTCAAAGTCTATGCCAATAACGGACATCAAGAAATGCAAATTTACATCGACCACAACCCCCTAACATTCCTGGAAAAATTCAAAGTTAAAGATTCCAGACTGTTTCGATGGAGCTTACTCGCCCAGCTATTCAACCTGAAAATTGTATATATAGCTGGAAAGAACAACATTATAGCAGATGCCTTGTCCAGAATGTAAAAACACTGTACAACCAAGAGGTCTGTACAGCAATCATGACTGGAAGCATGAGGAATGTATGGAATGAATATGTATGTGTGCTATCCTATATCTTACTTTCCTTCTTTGAGGGAAAACAAAAAAAGACAAAAAATGAAATACCAAGGAATTTCAATTTTTTCCTTTTTGTGGGGAAGTATCATGAATGGAAGAAGCAATGATGAAATAACAAATGAAATGGAACAGTTATGAATTTTTTTTAAAAATCAAACATTAAACAAAACCACAAGAACAGGGCCACTTGTACCAGTCAAAAAGTGGTCACGTGACCCCTTCTATTCTGGAAATCAACAAACCTGTCTACAAGAATGGAACTCCTTTGAAATTGAAAAGAGTGCTATTGCATTAATGACTCTTACCAACATGAATGAACTGACAAAGGATTGTGGAGACTGCGGACTCACAGCACAAATCAAAATTGAATAGGTGTGAAATGACACCATGTTAAAAGGTCCCATTCAGACAACAATTGATAGCCACGGTATCCACATCCTGGTCCATTGCGCAGTCACACCAGGGGACCGAGCCATGTGTCTCCAAACACAAACACTAATGTGATGAATTTTTACCTTAAAAAGATAACCCTCTGGAGACAGAGCAGGAGATCAAGCCAACACCCTCAGAAAGCCCCACTATTTAAAAAGGGATGTAGAGAGAAAACAGAGACGTATGAGGAGAGATTGAGTCGGTTAGGATTATATTTGCTGGAGCTCAGAAGAGTGAGAGGGGATCTCAAAGAAACTTATAAAATCCTAACTGGACTTGACAGAGTATATGCAGGAAGGATGTTCCCGATGGTAGGGGAGTCCAGAACCAGGGGTGATAGTCTAAGGATACGGGGTAAAGCTTTCAGGACTGAGATGAGGAGGAATTTCTTCGCCCAGTGAGTGGTGAGCCTGTGGAATCCACTACCACAGGAAGCAATTGAGGCCAAACCAATGTATGTTTTCAAGAAGGAGTTAGACATAGCTCTTGGGGCGAAAGGGATCAAAGGATACGGGTGGAAAGCAGGAACAGGTTACTGAGTTAGATATCAGCCATGATCATAATGAATGGCGGAGCAGGCTCGAAGGGCTGAATGGCCTACTCCTGCTCCTATTTTCTATGCTTCTAAAGCAGTCCAGCCAAGGACTGTGAAAGAGACCCATCCAAGCAAGGATGAAGCCCTGCTGATTCTATATGTCAACTTGCTGCAGCAGAAAACTTAATGTGACCACCACCTACAGTCTGAAGTTTTAGCCAGCAGAAAATCTAAAACACCACAAGTTCAAGACAAGGGGCGGCATAGTGGCGCAGTGGTTAGCACCGCAGCCTCACAGCTCCAATGACCTGGGTTCAATTCTGGGTACTGCCTGTGTGGAGTTTGCAAGTTCTCCCTGTGTCTGCGTGGGTTTCCTCCGGGTGCTCCGGTTTCCTCCCACATGCCAAAGACTTGCAGGTTGATAGGTTAATTGGCCATTATAAATTGCCCCTAGTATAGGTAGGTGATAGGGAAATATAGGGACAGGTGGGGATGTGGTAGGAATATGGAATTAGTGTAGGGTTAGTATAAATGGGTGGTTGATGGTCGGCACAGACTCGGTGGGCCGAAGGGCCTGTTTCAGTGCTGTATCTCTAAACTAAACTAAACTAACAAACAACCAGGCCTGCATCTTTATAAGAGATTGTCCTCCTGAGAAAATTCAACTGGTTTACTGTAAACTAGGAACATCACTTCACTTTGAACTTTAAACCACTCACTTTTTTTCTCTACCTAGCTATTCTTGTGTATGCGTGTGAGAGTGAATGTGTGCATGGGTGAGGTTATTACCATTTCAGGAATTGTGCAAAAAGTTTTTTTTAAACCTACGAGAAAACCTGTCATTTGTCTATTTAGTTGACCCTAAAATACACACAAAGACTAACTCATCATTCTTAAGAAAACACAATTGTGGTCAGTTGGGAGGTGTTCAGTGGAAACCACCCACACCCCTTTCTACCTGTCCATAACAATAAGAAATACAAGCAAGAGAAGGCCATATGGCACCTCGAGTCTGCTCCGCCATTCAATAAGATGGCTGATCTTCTACATCAACTCCACTATCCCCATATCTGCCAGCTGGTGTAAATTTCAAACAAAGCTTAGCAGTTAACTGTCAGTCACTGTAAACTGGTGCATTCTTTATGGCAACGCGTCTACCAGAGTTCACTTGCCAACCAATCAGCACTCTCTTCTCATACAGTATAAATTTGTTGTTTTCCCTTACATTGGTATTCTTGTGGATTGTCCTGATGAGTGCATGAAGAAAAGCTTCAACAATATATCTCTATTTTCAGAAATCCCCATATCTGTCAATTCCGAGTGCATAAATGGTTCAGATTTTAAAATCTAGTCCTTGCATTAGCGAGCGTTTAAGGTAGAAGGTTGACTCAATTTGTCGGTGCAACCAAAGTCTCCGGATTGAAAATAAAATTCAAAAGATACTCGATTAAATAATTTTCCTTTCTAAAAGTCCCAAGACCATAGTAACGTATCTAAAGATGTTTTTCCACTAAATATAAATCATAAATAAGGACTGCAAACATTTTCTCATGAGAAGGACAAGAGGGTTGATATAGAAAAAAGGGTAATGGCATTGCTCAGAATAAAGCCTTCCGTAAGCCTATGTGGGGATATTCAAACTGACCTAAATCATAATTTGCTTAAAGACACAATGTTCCAGGTGATTCTCCCTATATGAAAACAAGTCCTATTTGTACTTTTATTTGGACACTGAACAAATTATGGATAAAGATGTTTAAGTAAATTATTTATCCCTTCAATTAGATATTAATATAGAAAAACAAAAGAAAGTAACTGCTTATGTCGACAGCGTCACAGAACAGGTATGAAATCATTTGCACAGCACAAACTTAGCACTGCATAATTTTGTCTTAATTTAAATTATTATTTTGACTTTTGACCATTCTAAACCAAAGACTTCAAAATATTAATCGACAATTGCTGAATAATATTAAGATAGGGAGTTATACGGGTCAAATTAAACTGTTATAAGACATAGTCATGAGAAGCAGGTAACTGTCATTCATTAATAATGACATAAAATCCTGCCCATCTGATTTAAAACATTTCTCAATTCCACTGCAACAAATTGTGTTATGGCTTAACAGAATAGTAAAAAATAAAAGCTAAAGTGAAATGTTAATCAAAGAATGAAGTGAAAACTGCATTTATACAAGGATTTTCTGAAACAGGGCAAAAAAAACTTCAAGTTTTTTCCAAATGCAAACATTGCACAAAAGGATTCAAAAATATTGCAGTGAGCTGATCAAACCTTATGACCTGTGGTTTAGAAAAGTTGGAGTAGGAATCAATTCAGGAAAAACAGTAATCAAATTATGTAGAAATATGGTGCTAGGTTTGTGCAGTCAGAGATAGTGCTAAGTTAATTGAAATAGGACAGGGCAAGACTGACCAGAGCAAGGATATCAAAAGGGAATGTACCAAGAAGAAACTATAAGCTCCCATCTTCCTTTGCGATGCATATCTAACAGTTGGAAATGGCTATTTTGTACTCTTTTTATTCATGCTGTTATTATAACTAATAGAATACTAACAACAGAGGTTTACAAATCTCCATTATAAGTTGGTACCACATGGAATCATGACTAACTGAGGAAATCATATCATCTTCTAAGCGTTTTCTTGTATTCCAAAATTTTATTGTAATATTTATACAATTGTTCTCCAAACCAGTTCAGATGATGGCAACCGTATTAGTAAAATTCAATGATTATTGACACAAATGAAAGGTCACAGATGTAGCCTTTTGACTTAGGAGGTAGGAAACAGAGAGTGGTATTCCCCAGGGATCTGTTCTGGGGCCTCAACCTTTCACCACATTTATTAATAACTTGGATGAAAATGTACAGAATTGTATAAACAGGTTTGAAATGACACAAAATCAGAAGGGAAAATAAGCTGTGCAGGAAGTTGCAATGGAATATAGACAGATTACATGAGTGGGCAAAACTATGGCAGTTGGAGCTCAATGTGGCCAATGCAAAGCTTTAGATCCCTGAGAAATCCCATACCCAATGTGCATCAGATTCTTTTCCATCTCCAAATATTCCACAAGCTGACAATTTATGAATTTGGACAAATTCTCTGAGTGCACAATGCCCAGTCAAATACTGAAACCATATTGGTCACACCACAGGAGTGAGCTTTGCATCCAATAGTGAACTGAAATCCGTTACATTATACATAGTCCTAGATTGAAGCAGACCGACTGTACATCATACCCTGCAAGAGTATCGAATTTGTATTCTGTTTGTTGTTCTGTTATGGCAATGTTCCCAGCTCTCAGTATAGGAAATGATGAGAGACAAATTGTTTCAGAACACTTGCTGTGATGTTAAACCCTACCACAAGGTCTCCCATAATGTGAAACGTACAGCAAGTTGCCGTTAGGTCACACTGCCCAAGGGAGTGTTCAGAAAAGATATAATCCACGAATTTCGCTTGGCACTCTAGCCACAAAACTGCAGGAAAGAAGCATTAGTCCCCCATGTATGAACAATTACCTGCTGGAGGAGCTGAAATAGTTCAAGTCAAACAGAAAAACTTGGATCCTATTCACAGAACAGTTAACATTGCTGCTTTATTAACTTATGATCTGAAGTCTCAAACTGTCCAAGACTCAAATCCCTCAGCCACAGTTGTTTCCTTGGTGGAGAGCTGATTCAACCCCTTACATAATCAGCGGCTTAAGAGTGAGCAAACAACCATACAATGAAGATACCAAATATTAAGATCGGAGTTACCAGTTGGATATATTAAATCTTATTTGGCAATATGATGGTGCAATGTTCAAGATTTCCTTGTGCTGAGTTCCTGATGCTAGCCAAACGAATCAGTCCCTCAATACTAAAATCAACTTAGATTATGTGCCTAAACCCACATCCTTCTGACTCAGAGGCCAGTGTACTACCGCTGGAGCTTTCAAGCGACTTCAGCATTTCACACAAGCAAAAGTAATACGTGCATATGAACTAGGAGCAGCAGTAGGCTATTTGGCCCCTCGAGCCTCCTCCGCCATTCTGTAGGATCATGGCTGATCTGTTTGTGGACTCACTTTCATTTTCCTGCCTACTCCCGAAACCCTCTGACTCCCTTGTTTGTCAAGAATCTGTCCACTCCTGCCTTAAAATATTCAATGACCTTGCCTCCATTGCTCTCCGGGAAAGAGAGTTCCACAGACGCACGACCTTCAGAGAGAAAAAAAATTCTCCTCATCGGTCTTAAATGGGAGATCCCTCATGTTTAAAACTGCGCCCCCTTGTTTTAGTCTCTCCCACAAGGGGAAACATCCTTTCAACATCCACCCTATCAAGTCCCTTCAGGATCTTACATGTTTCAATGAGATTCCCTCTCATCCTTCTAAACTCCAATGAATGCAGACCCAACCTTTCCTCATAAGATAATCCTCTCATCCCAAGAATCAGTCAAGTGAATTTTCTTTGAACTGTGCTTCCAGTGCAATTATATCCTTTCTTAAGTAAAAAGACCAAAACTGTGCACAATGCTCTAGATGTGGTCTCACCAATGCCCTGTACAACTGTAGCAAAACATCTCTTTATATTCCATTTCCCTTGCAATAAACAACAACATTGCATTTGCCTTCTTAGTCACTTGTGTTTCAAGTACTAGGACACCCAGGTCTCTCTCCATTTAAACAATATGTTGCTTTTCTATTCTTCTGGCCAAAGTGGACAAGTTCACACTTTTCCACATTATACTCCATCTGCTGAATCTTCGCCCACTCACAACCTATCTATATCCTTTTGCAGACTTCCTATGTCCTCTTCACAACTTACTCTCCTATCTTTGCGTCATCAGCAAATTTAGCAAGCATACATTCTGTCCCTTCATCCAAGTCACTGATAAAGATTGTAAATAGTTGAGGCCCCAGCACTGATCCCTATGGCACTCCACTAGTTATAGCTTGTCAACCTGAAAACGACCCATTTATGCCTATTCTCTGTTTCCTTTAAGCTGACTAATCCTCTATCCATGTTAATATTTTGTTTAGTAACCTTTGATGTGGCACCTTGTCAAATGCCTTCTGGAAATCCAAGTACACCACATTCATAGGTTCCCCTTTACCCATGTCGCTTGTTACTTCCCTAAGAACTCTAATAAATTAGTCAAACATGATTTCCCTTTCACAAAACCATGCTGACTCTGCCTGATTGCATGAGATTTTCTAAGCGGTCCACTATAACCTCCTTAATAATAGATTCCAGCATTTTCCCCGTGACAGATGTTAAGCTAACTGGTCTGTAGTTTCCTGCCTTCTGTCTTCCTTCTTTCTTGAACAGGGGAGTTACAGTCGCTGTTTTCCCAACCTGATGGGATCTTTCCAGAATCGAGGGAATTTTGGAAAATTAAAACCAATGCTTCCACTATCTCAGCAGCCACTTCTTTTAAGAACCGCGGATGAAGTCCATTAGGACCTGGGGACTTGTCAGCTTTTAGTTCTAATAATTTTCTCAGTACCCTTTCCCTGCTGATGGTAATTGTTTTAAGTTCCTCCCTCCCTTTCAATTCTTGATTCACAATTTATTTCGGGGATGTCATTTGTATCCTCAACAGTGAAGACAGATGTAAAGAATCTGTTCAATTCTTCCACCATTTCCTTATTTTCCATTATTAACTCCCCAGTCTCACTCTCTAGAGGACCAACACTCACTTTACTTACTCTTTGCCTTTATAAATACCTGTAGAAACTCTGACTGTCCATTTACATATTTCAAGCTAGCTTTCTCTTGTACTCTAATTTCTCTCTCATCCTTCTCGTCATTCTTTGCTGTTTTTTATATTCTGTCCAATCTTCTGTCCTGCCACTACTCTTCGCTGAATTGTATGCTTTTTCTTTCAATTTGATGCTATGTTTAACTTCCTTAGTTAGCCACGGATGGTGCGTCCTTACCCTAGAGTCTTTCTTTCTCACTGAGTGTTCGGAAATATTTCCTTCAATGTCTACCACTGCATCTCTACTGACCTATCCCTTAACCTCCCAGTTTACTTTAGCCAGCTCTGTCTCCAAACCCTCATAATTCCCCTTATTTAATTTCGAAACACAAGTCTTAGATCCACTCTTCTCACCCTCAAATTGATCACTGCTACCTAGGGGCGCCTTTACTATGAGGTTATTAATTAATCCTGTTTTGTTACACATTACCAGATCTGGAGTAGCCTGCTCTCTGGTTGGATCCAGAGTTGTCCCGAAAACAGTCCATGAACTCATCTTTCAGGCTACCTTTGCCAATCTGATTCATTCAATTTATCTGTAGATTAAAATCACCCATGATTATCACCATACCTTTCTCACAAGCCCTCATTATTTCTTCCTATATACCCGTCCTACAGGGTTATTATTGTTAAGGGGCCTATAAACTACTCCCACAAGCGACTTCCTACCTTTACTATCTCTCTACCCAAACAGATTCCACATCTTGATTTTTAGAACTAAGGTAACCTCTCTCTATTATACGATCATCCTTCATTAACAGAGCTACCCCTCCACCTTTTCCTAGTTTCCTTTCCTTCCGAAATGTCATGTACCCTTGAATATTCAGGTGCCAGCTTTTGTCATCTTGTAGCCATGTCTCTGTAATAGCTAACAGATGATATGTATTTATTTCTATTTGAGCTACCAATTCATTTCTTTTGTTATGAATGCTACATTCCATCTATTTCAGATGGCATGCACAGGGCTGCTGAGACATTCAAGAAAAGTCTGTTCAGTCCATCAAGCTTAATCTCTTCCACAGGGGTCATGCATAAGTTGCCTCTGCTTTGGCTTGACCCAGGTCACAAATTATGTGAAGGAGACAACCAAGAAAAACAATTCTACAACAAGATAAAGGACATAGCTGCCAAACTGGGTCTGCAGCAGGTGGTGAGGGAACCAACAAGAGGGAAAAACATACTTCACCTCGTCCTCACCAATCTGCCTGCAGCACATGCATCTGTCCAAGACAGTATTGGTAAGAGTAACCACCGCACAGTCTCTGTGGAGACAAAGTCCCGTCTTCACATTGAGGATACCCGCCATCGTGTTGTGTGGCACCACCACTGTGCTAAATGGGATAGATTTGGACCAGATCTAGCAATGCAAATCTGGGCATCCATGAGGCGCTGTGGGCCATTCGCAGCAGCAGAATTGCATTCAACCACAATCGGTAACCCCCTCATGGCCTGGCATATCCCCCACTCTACCATTACCATCAAGCCAGGGGATCAACCCTGGTTCACTGAAAAGTGCAGGAGAGCATGCCAGGAGCAGCACCAGGCATACGTCAAAATGAGGTCGACCTGGAGAGGCTACAACACAGGACTACTTGCGTGCCAAACAGCAGAAGCAGCATGTGATAGACAAAGCTAAGCGATCCTACAACCAATGGGTCAGATCCAAGCTCTGCAGTCCCACCACCCAGTCATGAATGGTGATGGACAATTAGACGACTAACTGGAGGAGGTGGCTCCACAAAAATCCCCATCCTCCATGATGGGGGGGGCCACACATCAGTGCAAAAGGCTGAAGCATTTGCGACAATCTTCAGCCAGAAGTGCCAAGTGGATGATCCATCTCGGCCTCCTCCTGAAGTCCCCAGGATCACAGATGTCAGTCTTCAGCCACTTCGATACATGCCATCTGATATCAAGAAACAACTGAAGGCATTGGATACTGCAAAGGCTATGGGCCCTGACAACCTTCGAGCAATAGTACTGAAGACGTGCTCCAGAACTTGCCGCGTCCCTAGCCAAGTTGTTCCAGTACAGCTACAACACTGGCATCTACCCAGCAATGTAGAAAATTGCCCAGGTATGTCTTGTTCACAAAAAGTAGGACAAATCCAACCTGGCCAATGCCACCCCATCAGACTACTCTCGATCATCAGTAAAGTGATGGAAGGTGTCATCGACAGTGCTATCAAGGCACACTCGCTTAGCAATAACCTATTCACTGACACTCAGTTTGGGTTTCGCGAGGACTACTCAGCTCCTGACCTCATTATAGCCTTGGTTCAAACATGGACAAAAGAGATGAACTCAAGAGGTGAGGTGAGAGTGACTGCCCTTGACATCAAGACAGCATTTGACAGAGTATGGCATCAAGGAGCCCTAGCAAAGCTGGAGTCAATGGGAATGAGGGGGAAAACTGTCCACTGGTTGGAATCGCACCCAGCACCAAGGAAGATGGTTGTGGTTATTGGAGGTCAATCATCTCAGCTCCAGGACATCACTGCAAGGGTTCCTCAGGGTAGTATCCTAGGCCAACCATCTTCAGCTGCTTCATCAATGACCTTCCTCCAATCATAAGGTCACAAGTTGGGATGTTCGCTGATGATTGCACAATGTTCAGCACCATTTGCAACTCGTCAGATACTGAAGCAGTCCGTGTAGAAATGCAGCAAGACCTGAACAATATCCAGGCTTGTGCTGATAAGTGGCAAGAAACATTCGTGCCACACAAGTGCCAGGCAATGACTATCTCCAACAAGAGAGAATCTAACCACCTCCCCTTGACATTCAATGACATTACAATCACCGAATCCCCCACTATCAACATTCTGGGGGTTACCATTGACCAGAACTGGAGTAGCCATATAAATACCGTGGCTACAAGAGCAGGTCAGAGGCTAGGAATCCTGCAGTGAGTAACTCACCTCCTGACTCCCCAAAGCCTGTCTACCATCTACAAAGCACAAGTCAGAAATGTCAGACTCTCCACTTGCCTGGATGGGCACAGCTCCAACAGCACTCAAGAAGCTCAACACCATCCAGGTCAAAGCAGACCACTTGATTGGCACACCATCTACAAACATACACTTCCTCCATCACCAACGCACAGTGGCAGTAGTGTGTACCATCTCAAGATTTACTTCATTCTCACTTCGCATTTATTTCTACCATTTAAAGTTGATCTGAGCATCGGTGAGCAGAGGGGAGAATATGTTTTGGTCATTTCTGCAGCATGGGATTAGTTCTGTCAATGCTGGATGCTTTGAAGGAGGGAAAAGAGAAGAGGTGGCAAAACATGGCAAGGCTCCTTCGACAGCACCTTCCAAACCTGCGACCTCTACCACCAAGGGTTGCAGTTGCATGTGAACACCACCAACTGCAAGTGCCCCTCCAAGCCACACACCATCCTTACTTGGAACTATATCGCCATTCCTTCACTATCGATGGGTCAAAATCATGGAACGCCTTTCCGAACAGCACTGTGGGTGTACTTACCCCAAATGGACTGCAGCGGTTCAAGAAGGCAGCTCACCACCACCTTCTCAAGGGAAATTAGGGATGGGCAATAAATGCTGGTCTTGTCAGCAACACCCATATCCCATGAACGAATAAAAAAAAAGCTGTTGCGAAACACCCAAAAGGATAAATAAGCAAATTACAGGCCATTACTTCAATCTTACAATTTATGATAGTTAATGGCCACTTGCATTCCTTAGATGACTCATGCATGGTCCTTGAAACTGAAGTGTTGCCATATCGCCTAAAGAATTAACCAATGATCCTTATAACCAATGATACTTATCCCGCTCTTTTTGGCAGCGGCCACCAAGGGAAAAAACTGTTAAGATGCTAATTTTGGATTTATATCCTCTAGTTTTGCATTCACAGTTTAAGTTTATAATGAAGCAATGTCTTTTCAAAAGTACAGAGTGCAAAACTGGACACAGTATTCTAAATATAACTTCATCTATGTAATGTTAGAACAAGTTTGGATCTGTGCTTAAATCCTTCAACTTTCAATCGGTATTAGCACTGTTAACATTATTCAACTTGATGCTGCTTTCATAAAATAGAATTACAGAATGGTTACAGCACACTTGCTCTATGTTGGCAACGTACTCTTCGTTTTGGGATTTGGATTGGCTGCCTTTCTCTTACTTTTGCGTTTATCTAAAGTGTATTCTTTGCCCATCGAGTCCATGCCAGTTCCCTGCAAAAGCAATTCAACTAATCCCACTCGCCCACCCCTTTCCCATAGCCCTGCAAATTTTTTTTCTTCAGGTGCTTATCCACTCTTGAAAGCCACAACTGAATCTGCCTCCATCACATTCTCAGGAAGTGCATTCCAGATCCATACCACACTCTGCAGAAAAAAACTTTTCTTTTAGTTCTTTTGCCAATTGCCTTAAATCAGTGTCCTCTGGTTCTTGACCCTTCTCCCAATGGGAACAGTTTCTCGCTATCTACTCTGTCTCGACCCCTCGATTTTGAACACCTCTATCAAATCTCCTCTCAACCTCTATGTGCTAAGGAGAACAACTGTCAGTTTCTTCAATCTATCCACATAACGAAGCCCCTCATCCCTGGAACCATTCTTGTAAATCTTTTCTATACTTTCCCTAAAGCCTTCACATCCTTCCTAAAGTGTGATGCCCAGAATTGGACACCATGCTCTAGATGAGGCCGAACCAGGCGTTTTATAAAGGTTCATCCTAACTTCCTTGATTTTGTATTTTATACCTCTATTTATAAAGCCCAAGATCCCATATGCCTTCTTCATAACTTTCTCAATCTGCCCTGCCGCCTTCAAATGATTTGTGCACATATACCTGCAAGGTCACTCTGCTCCCGCACCCCCTTCAGAATTGTACCCTGTAGCTTATATTGTCTCTCCTCATTCTTCCTACCAAAATGCAACATTTCACGCTTTTCTGCATCAAATTTCATCTGTCACATGTTCATCCATTCAGCGAGGCTGTCAATTTCCTTTTGAAGTTTATCACTACCCTCCTCACAGTTCACAACACGAGTTTTGTGTCATCTGCATATTTTGCTATTGTGTGCTGTACACCCAAGTATAAGTCATTAATATCTATCAAGAGAAGCAGTGATCCCTGGGGAACCTCACTGTATACTTTCCTCCAGTCTGAGAAACAACTGTTTACCACTACTCTGTTTCCTGTCACTCAGCCAACTTTGCATCCATGCTGCCACTGTCTCTTTTATTCCATGAGCTTCATCTTTGCTGGCAAGCCTAGTATGTGGCACTTCATCAAACAGCTTTTGTAAGTCCATATACACCACATCAATCACATTACCTTCAAGTTACCTTCTCTCTCAACTCCTCCACTGTTGCTAAATTATCAAACTGCTTATGACATCCAATACTGGATGAGCAGAAATCTCCTCCAATGAAGTACTGGAAAGTCTGAAGCCATTATTTTTGGTCCCCGTTCCAAACTGCGTTCCTTAGCCACCGACTCCATCCCTCTCCCTGGCAACTGCTTGACGCCGAACCAGACTGTTGGCAACCTTGGTGTCATATTTGACCCTAAGATGAGCTTCCAATCACAAATTTGCATTATCACTAAGACTGCCTATTTCAAACTCCGTAACATCGCCCGGCTTCACTCCTGTCTCAGCTCATTTCCTGCTGAAATCCTCATTCGAACCTTCATTACCTCTAGACTTGACTATTCCAACGCACTCCTGGCTGGTCTCTCACATTCTACCATCCGTAAACTTGAAGTAATCCAAAACCCTGCTGCCTGCATCTTAATTCGCACCAAGTCCTGTTCACCTATCACCGCTTTGTTCGCTGACCTATAACGGGTCCCGGTTAAGCAACATCTTGATTTTAAAATTCTGATCCTTGTTTTCAAATTCCCCCCAAAGCCTCACCCCTTCGTATCTCTGTAATCTCCTCCAGCCTCACAACCCTCAGATATCTGGGCTCATGTAATTCTGGTTTATAAATACAAGTTGTTGTTGTTATCAACCCTATCTGTTACCTGATCAAAAAACTCAATTAAGTTGATGAAACACTATTTGCCTTTAATAAATCCATGCTGGCTTTCCTTAATTAATCTATGCTTGTCCGAGAGACTGTTAATTATGTCCCGGATCATGGTTTCTAAAAGCTTTTCCACCAAAATTAAGCTAACTGGTCATTAGTTGCGGGGTTTATCCTTACACACTTTTTTGAACAAAGCTGTAACAACTGTAATGCTCCAGTCCTCTAGCACAAGCCCATATCTAAGGAGGATTGGAAGATTACTGCCGGTGCCTCTGCAATTCCCACCCTACTTCCCTCAGCACCCTCAGAAGCATCCCATCCGAACCTGGTGATTTATCAACTTTAAGTACAGCCAGCCTTTATAATACATCCACTTTTTCAATTTTTATCCCATCCAGTATCATAACTATCTTCTCATTCACTATGATTCTGGCAGCATCTTCTTACTTGGTAAAGACAGATGCAAAGCAATCATTTGGCACCTCAGCCATGCCCTCTGCCTCCCTGCATAGATCCCCTTTTTGTTCCTTAATTGGCTCCACCCCTCCTCTTAGTCATTTTACTATTTATATGCCTATAGAAGATTATTGGATTCTCTTTTATGTTAGCTGCCAGTCTCTTCCTGTACTCTATTTTTGCCTCTCTCATTTCCTTTTTTACTTCCTATTTAAACTCTCTATATTGAGCTTGGTTTTCACATATCATCAACCTGATATGTGTCAGATGCACCTTTTTTCTGTTTCGCCTTACTCCCCATCTCTTCTGCCATCCAGGGAGCTCTGACTTTGTTTGCCCTACCTTTCCCCATTGTGGGAATGCACTTCAACTGTACCCAAACCATCTCCGCTTTTAAGGCAGCCCATTGTTCCAATACAATTTTGCCTGCCATTCTTTCATTCTAATTTACCTGGGGAAGGTCCGTTCTTAACCGACTGAAATTAGGCCTCCACCAATTAAGTATTTTTACTCTAGATTGCACATTGCCCTTTTTCATAGCTAATCTAAACCTCATGATACTATGATCATTGTCCCCTAAATGTTCCCTACTGATATTTGATCCAGTTGATCCACCTCATTCCCCGGAACCAGGCAATGCCTCCTTCCTTGTTGGGCTGGAAACATACTTATCTAGAAGATTCTCCACAAAACATTTCAGAAATTCTTCTCCCTCTCTACCCTGTACACTAATATTCCTTTCTATATTAAGATAAAGTCCCCCATTATCACTACTCTATAGTTTTTTGCACCTCTCTAATTTATCTGCAAATTTGCACCTCTATATCTTTGCCACTTGATGGTGGCCTATAGAATACACCCAGTAGTGTAATGGTACCCCTACTGTTTCTTAACTCTAACCAAATATATTCTGTCCTTGATCCCTCCAGGACATCCTTTTTAATCAATACAGCTCCTCCTTTTTTTCCTTCCTTATCTTTCCTGAACACTTCGTATCCAAAAAATTTTGTACTCAGTCCTGCCCTTTTTAGGAGACAGGTCTCTATTATCGCCACAATATCATACACCCATGTTGATATTTGCGTATGCAGCTCACCCACCTCATTTAGCATGCTTCATGTATTTACATATATGCATTGTAAACCTGAATTAGATATTACTGCATTCCCTCTTAGTGTGACTCCACATAATACCTATTTCTAACTCGAGTGTTGGCTGTCTCTCCCAATCCTTTGTGCACCTTATTTCTCCTTTCTAATGCTACATCCTGGTTGCCATCCCACTGCTAACTTAGTTTAAACCAGGGTTGTCCAACCTTTTCAGGCGGAGGGCCGCATTACGATTTTTGCTCGGCCCAGGGTGCCGGTGAGGTAATTTCAAAAGATAAAGGCATTAAAAATATCTTATTAATGAAAACAACAACAAATATGCATTTTTGTGAAGAAGCTTTAAATAAGAAGACTAATTTATTGACTTACTTTCTCGTCACTATATTGAAAACTGATTTAGTGACAAACCTGGCATTGTTTTTGCTTATATAAGTAGTCAATCTCTGCCCGCACATGATGTAGCGATGCAGAGTATTCTGGATAGATATCTATCTGTCAGGAGGGACATTGAGCCTTCTCCCCTCTCTCCCCATGCTGTGTGTGTGTGTGTGTGTGTGTGTGTGTGTGTGTGTGTGTGGTTCTCTCTTTTACCCCCCCCCACCCCCCCACCCCCTTCTAGGACACAGATTGAAAGTTTTGTGCAAAACACGCAGGGGGAATATGAGGAAGCACTTTTTTACGTAATGGGTGGTAATGACCTGGAACTTGCTGCCAATAAGGGTGGTGGAAGTGGAGACGATCAATGACGTCAAGAGAAAGTTGGATGGCCACCTGAGACAGATAGACTTGCAGGGCTACGGGGATCGAGCCAGGGAGTGGGACTGACTGCATAACTCCTGGGAGAGCCAGCATGGACTTGTTGGACCGAATGGCCTCGTTCTGTGCTGTAAGCAAATGACTATGTCTCCCTCTCTCCCTCTCTTCCCTCCTCTCTGTCTGTCTCTCTGCCCCACTCTCTGTCCCTCCCTCCCTCCACCCTGTCCCTCTCTCCCCCCCCCCTCTCTCTCTCTGTCCCTCTCCCCCCCCCTCTCTCTCTCTGTCCCTCTCCCCCCCTCTCTCTCTCTCTGTCCCTCTCCCCCCCTCTCTCTCTCTGTCCCTCTCCCCCCCTCTCTCTGTCCCTCTCCCCCTCCCTCTCTCTCTGTCCCTCTCCCCCCCTCTCTCTGTCCCTCTCCCCCTCCCCCCCTCTCTCTGTCCCTCTCCCCCTCCCTCTCTCTCTGTCCCTCTCCCCCCCTCTCTCTGTCCCTCTCCCCCTCCCTCTCTCTCTGTCCCTCTCCCCCTCCCTCTCTCTCTGTCCCTCTCCCCCTCCCTCTCTCTCTGTCCCTCTCCCCCTCCCTCTCTCTCTCTGTCCCTCTCCCCCCCCCCCTCTCTCTCTCTGTCCCTCTCCCCCCCCCCTCTCTCTCTGTCCCTCTCCCCCCCCCCTCTCTCTCTCTGTCCCTCTCCCCCCCCCTCTCTCTCTGTCCCTCTCCCCCCCCTCTCTCTCTGTCCCTCTCCCCCCCCTCTCTCTCTCTCTCTCTCTCTCTCTGTCCCTCTCCCCCCCCCCTCTCTCTGTCCCTCTACCCCCCCCTCCCTCTCTCTCTCTGTCCCTCTCCCCCCCTCTCTCTCTCTGTCCCTCTCCCCCCCCCTCTCTCTGTCCCTCTACCCCCCCCCCTCTCTCTCTCTGTCCCTCTCCCCCCCTCTCTCTCTCTGTCCCTCTCCCCCCCTCTCTCTCTCTGTCCCTCTCCCCCCCTCTCTCTCTCTGTCCCTCTCCCCCCCTCTCTCTCTGTCCCTCTCCCCCCCCCCTCTCTCTCTGTCCCTCTCCCCCCCCCCCTCTCTCTCTGTCCCTCCCCCCCCCTCTCTCTCTCTGTCCCTCTCCCCCCCCCTCTCTCTCTCTGTCCCTCTCCCCCCCCCCTCTCTCTCTGTCCCTCTCCCCCCCCCTCTCTCTCTGTCCCTCTCCCCCCCCTCTCTCTCTCTCTCTCTCTCTCTCTGTCCCTCTCCCCCCCCCCTCTCTCTGTCCCTCTACCCCCCCCCTCCCTCTCTCTCTCTGTCCCTCTCCCCCCCTCTCTCTCTCTGTCCCTCTCCCCCCCTCTCTCTCTGTCCCTCTCCCCCCCCCTCTCTCTCTGTCCCTCTCCCCCCCCCCTCTCTCTCTGTCCCTCCCCCCCCCCCCCTCTCTCTGTCCCTCTCCCCCCCCTCTCTCTCTGTCCCTCTCCCCCCCCCTCTCTCTCTCTGTCCCTCTCCCCCCCCCCTCTCTCTCTCTGTCCCTCTCCCCCCCCCTCTCTCTGTCCCTCTCCCCCCCCCCCTCTCTCTCTGTCCCTCCCCCCCCCCTCTCTCTCTCTGTCCCTCTCCCCCCCTCTCTCTCTCTCTGTCCCTCTCCCCCCCCCTCTCTCTCTCTCTGTCCCTCTCCCCCCCCCTCTCTCTCTGTCCCTCTCCCCCCCCCCTCTCTCTCTGTCCCTCTCTCCCCCCCCTCTCTCTCTCTGTCCCTCTCTCCCCCCCCTCTCTCTCTCTGTCCCTCTCTCCCCCCCCCTCACCCTCTGTCCCTCTCTCCCCCCCCCTCCCTCTGTCCCTCTCCCCCCCCTCTCTCTCTCTGTCCCTCTCCCCCCCCTCTCTCTCTCTGTCCCTCTCCCCCCCCTCTCTCTCTCTGTCCCTCTCCCCCCCCCCTCTCTCTCTGTCCCTCTCCCCCCCCCCTCTCCCTCTGTCCCTCTCCCCCCCCCCCTCTCCCTCTGTCCCTCTCCCTGTGTCCCTCTCTCCCCCCCCCCCTCCCTCTGTCCCTCTCCCCCCCCCCTCTCCCTCTGTCCCTCTCCCCCCCCCCCTCTCCCTGTGTCCCTCTCCCCCCCCCCCTCTCCCTGTGTCCCTCTCTCCCCCCACCCTCTCCCTGTGTCCCTCTCTCCCCCCCCCTCTCCCTGTGTCCCTCTCTCCCCCCCCCTCTCCCTGTGTCCATCTCTCCCCCCCCCCTCTCCCTGTGTCCATCTCTCCCCCGTCCCTCTCCCCCCATCTCTCTCTGTCCCTCTCCCCCCATCTCTCTCTGTCCCTCTCCCCCCATCTCTCTCTGTCCCTCTCCCCCCATCTCTCTCTGTCCCTCTCCCCCCATCTCTCTCTGTCCCTCTCCCCCCATCTCTCTCTGTCCCTCTCCCCCCATCTCTCTCTGTCCCTCTCCCCCCATCTCTCTCTGTCCCTCTCCCCCCATCTCTCTCTGTCCCTCTCCCCCCATCTCTCTCTGTCCCTCTCCCCCCATCTCTCTCTGTCCCTCTCCCCCCATCTCTCTCTGTCCCTCTCCCCCCATCTCTCTCTGTCCCTCTCCCCCCATCTCTCTCTGTCCCTCTCCCCCCATCTCTCTCTGTCCCTCTCCCCCCATCTCTCTCTGTCCCTCTCCCCCCATCTCTCTCTGTCCCTCTCCCCCCCCATCTCTCTCTGTCCCTCTCCCCCCATCTCTCTCTGTCCCTCTCTTCAGCCCCCCGTGTCTTCCGTGTTCCCTGCTCCATGTTCCCCACTCCCCGTTCAGTCTTCCCCGCTCCCCACTCAGTGTTCCCGGTTCCTCATTCAGTGTTCCCGGTTCCTCATTCAGTGTTCCCGGTTCCTCATTCAGTGTTCCCAGTTCCTCATTCAGTGTTCCCAGTTCCTCATTCAGTGTTCCCAGTTCCTCATTCAGTGTTCCCAGTTCCTCATTCAGTGTTCCCAGTTCCCCGCTCCACGCTCAGTGCTCCCCGCAGCAGCCATTCCCACTACCAGATACTTACCATGCCTATTTTATTTAAGTTGGGCTGAGCAGTGGCAGGAACTTGCCCAGTGTGCAGGATACAGGAGATTTACTGAATAGTGCGAAAGCAACAGGGATGGGCAATCCCAAGGTCCCTGTGCCGCATTCCACCAACCAGCACTAACGCTGCCTGGGCAGCCCCTGACAGTCACAGGGAGTGACCAATCACAGACAGGGGACCCCTGCCCGTCAGACACAGGTCCCGCCTACACCTTCTGCCTGACGTGCAGGGGAGCCGTCAATCAGAGCTGAGCCACAGGCAGATTGGCGGGCTCGATGGAAACCTTTGGCAGGCCGGATTCTGGCCCGCAGGCCATAGGTTGGACAACACTGGTTTAAACCCTCTCCCACAGCACTAGCAAACCATCCCGCAAGGCCATAGGTTCTGGTCCTGTTCAGGTGCATCCCAGAGGGTCTGTGTAGGTCCCACCTCCCCCAGAACTGGTCCCAATACCCCTGGAATCCAAACCCCTTTCCCCTGCACCATCCCTCCAGTCACGCATTCATCTGCACTATTCTCCTATTTCTCTACTCACTAGCACATGGCACTGGGAGTAATCCGGAATTTGTACCTTCAAGGTCCTGCTTTTTGGTCTCTTTCGTAGCTTCCCAATGTTTGCCTGCAGACACTCATTACTCTTTCTACCTATGCTGTTGGTACCAATATGGTACCACAACCTCTGACTGTTCACCCACCCGCCCCTCTCAGAATGTTCTGCAGCCACTGAGTGACATCCTTGACTCTGGCATCAGGGAGGCAACGTACCATCCTGGAATTACGTCTGTGGCTGCAGAAATGCCTCAGTATAGAATCCCCTATCACTACTGCTTTCCCAAACTTCCATCTTCCTCCCTGCACAGTTGAGCCACCTGTGATACCATGGACCTGGCTCTGGCTGCGTTCCCCAGAGGAACCATCACCCTCACCAATATTCAGAACTGATTAATGGTTGAAGAGCAAGATGCACTCAAGAGACTCCTACATTACCTGTCAGTTTCTCCTTGACAGGCGGTTACCCATTTCCTCTCTGTCTGCACACCTTAAGCTGCAGCATGAGAACCTCCAAAAACATGCTTTCAGTGTAGCTTTCAGCCTTGCAGATGCATTGGAGTGACTTCAACTGCTGCTCATGCTCCAAAATTTGGAGCACAAGCTTCTCCAACTGGATGACACTTCCTGCAGAGTCCCGGAGTTCTCAAGTGGCGCAGAATGTGCATTCCATGGCTTTGAGGTGCCCTGTCATGCTTCTATTTATTCGACTATTTACTAAATTAAGAAATATAAACTTAAGACTTAAATAAACATTCAGCAATCAGCTTCTTCCCTTGTGCTGCCGTCACTTTATAGGTAGGTTACGAACATACAAATTAGGAGCAGAAGTAGGCCACTCGGCCCCTTGAGCCTGCTCCGCCATTCAATAAGATCATGGCGTAAATGTTTTCACTTCCAAGAGAATCCTTTTTCATCTTTCCCAAAAGTGCTGCCATGGCTATGTACTGATTGTTTTAGTTATTTTAACCCATTTCATTGTTCATTACTTTACACCAATGTAAAAATCTCACTTCTTTAGTCCATTTATTGAACCAACACAGGACCTTATAAATATCAATCACTTCTCCTCTCATCAAACCTGGTCATGCAATTTGAGGCAATCGGCAAAATTTATATTACAAGTTATGCCCTCCTCCAGATCTCTTCGCATCAAATTCCACAAGCCATTTCCCTTCCGGGCAAAGCCTTTTCTAAAAACATACAAAAGGCTATGAAATGCATATGGCCAGATCCAAAGACTACTGTACAATCATCCACTCCACCAAACACTTCAGTTTCCCACACAATCTGCCTGCACTGTTTTTTGGGCAGTCTGTTCCACAAGTTCAAAACTCTCGCCAAAACGTAGTTTTCTCTAAACTATCCATGTAGAGACTCTCTTCTAAGGTTAAGCTTGGTTCTGGAGTTTGTGGCAGTTTCAAACATATCGCTGTTCAACTAGTTTTAAAAAAAACCTCAAGGAAATTAACAATCATCTCTGCAGAGCCGTACTTCTCCAGAATAACAATCCGAGACGCTTCAACCACTTTTACTCATGCCGTTAATTCCAAAAGACACATAAAACTTCATTAAATGTCTTCTGAATGTCCAAATAAACTATATGCACAAGATGCTCCACATTCCCAATTGAATTTAATTCTTTTAGGAGGCACAGCAACCAGACCATGATGTAGGATTAACTACCTAATCTTTAGGGCGCCTTCATAAAATTAGGAGGATTTTCCCTATTTAAGGATATGAGGCTGACCGATCTATACCTATCAACTCGCTCCTTTTTTTAAAAGAATACATCAGAATAAAACATAGCATATGCCAGTCCCATACAGCTGTGCTACTGGACCTCCTAATAATGCTTGAGCAGATGTATCCCACCTCTTCTCTCAATACTTTGAGAATTACCCATCTGATCAACTGTAATCTACATTTACAGAGTGCATTCTTTACTAACCTTCTCACACTTTAGATTTCTGATAAAATATGATCTGAAATTTGTCTATTGCGTCACTTTGCAAAGAACTTAAAGCGTCTAAAATTTCTCGTAACCCTGACCCATTAAAGTTATGATTCATAAATTAAGGATCTTGAGAACAGAGACAACATTTTTGGGCAAAATGATCATTTTTTTTTAAATGAGAATCTCGACAGCTTTGATATGATCATTTTCAGCATCATCTCATTTTTAGATTTTCTGCCCTTTCTTTAAATCTGTCATTTCACTCTTACCTTTACTGGATACATAATACACCATTCCTCAACCAAGAATACAAGCATGCAAAATAGTTGGCTATTGGAGGTACATAACAACCACCGTGGATGACTTGTGCTCTAATGTTCCTTGACTCTAGGAAGCACTTCACTCTAGAACTGAAATCAGGACCAAGTTTTTGTTTTAAATCACACAATAATTTGACACAAAGTAACACTAAGCTTCCCAAAGAGAACTACTAAAATATTAAAAGAATCAACTGAATTATGAAGTTCAAATAATACAAGGAATCAGATGGTATAGATCCAGGAGATATTACTGTAACTTGCAAACCTCTTGACAAACACCACTGGGATACTGTGCTTAAGGGCAGTGGACTAGCTTCAGAAAACACAGTAAGGTGGTTTATAAAACTGTCATGTAACACTTGGTCCTGAGCTCTCATCCTGTGTATTTATATTTATGCTTTCCTTAATGCTTTGATAATTGGGGAAATTAAAGATCAACTATAGCTGACTGATTATATCCAACTGAATATTAAAGTTCCAAAAGGCTAAGCACTACAATTAAGACCTCAAAAGATACACCAGAAGGCAGCAGGTCTCGGACGAATAAATCATCTCACTGCACTCAAAGCAGACAGATTTCCCACCTACATTGCCAAACTAAGGTTACATAGCACCATTTACTGAAAAGTCTCATTCTGCTAGGATATTTTAAACCCAAGTACATAGTTAAGTGTCTCAGGAGCACAATCACAATCCCTTTTATTCTGTGCTTAAACGAGAAACCTGATATGTTTCGGATAACTCAACAGACAGGACCTCAAAACCCATTTTCTCAGTGCTCCTCCACACTCATCCCCGAACTAAATCAACTGTCGTGGCCAAGTCCTGGCAGGTGTTTTAAGGTCCCAAGCTCAGGTCGTCTCCTGACTCAAGCTTTTACGTTCTCGTTCACCAATTTTTAGAAGGTTAAATGCTGATCTCTCTTAATTACATGTGAAGGATGAATATAAATTTAGATATCATAATATGGTTTAAATATAGCAACATAAAAAAGCAGGATTATCTAGAGATTCTAAAAAGATAATTAAAAATTAATTTTACTGTGCAACTAAAGACAGCGGACTGCATATAATTTTAAACAGGGACATTTAGTGTTCATTCAGAATTAGCTCCAATATTACAACAAGTATTAAACAGTCTCTTAGCAGGCAAATCACAGTAGTGCAAACATCAGCATAGCCACCAATTTTGCTAGTCTGTTTTAATAACAGTAAGTGGCTGGGGACATTCTTCACTAAAAGCTGAAGTTCAACATAAAACATCATTAACCTCAGGAAAGAAAGCAAATAACTGAACTCCCTCTTACTTCCCCAGTCCTATACAGGTATGCAATGTGCAAAGGAACCAAAACCTTTGGTATCACATGTCTGTCTGCTCAATCAGTAGCTCTCACTATTTCTAGCACACAACAAAAAAAAAGTAGAAATTAAACTCTACCTTTCCTTTCTGACCGCTTCTTCCGACGCCTTTTGAACTTGCGCCTGACCAGATGAATGAAGGTGCCCATGTTGAGTGTCGCAGCCAGCAGTGAAGCCATACAGCAGTGAGCTGACTGTGCAGCTTGAACAGGTCAGTGGCCCGCTAAATCTCTCCGTCTGACTTAACAAAAGTATATTAATACAGCAATTCATTTATGCTATCACGCGCCTGCAGAGATGACAGTTAACCCTGCACTGGCTCTTTCACAGTTCCAGGTTCTTCATAATGTGAGATAGTCTGCAACTGCACTCTCCCTCTACCCAAAAACAGCTCGGCCATAAATAAAAGGGGAGTTCAGCTTCAAACACAGAACTACATATTTTGAAACCTCTTGAGAAATAGCAGTACAATTAAAAGCAGCTGAGCTTAGTTATTTCACAAGCCCTCCACCTCCCCACACCCACAAAAAAATCTCACATACACACACACAGATCAATGCTTGGATCCAATCATAATTGTTTTTTTTATGACATCATGTGCACTACCTCCTGAGTGCTTTACAACAAAAACTGCCTGCAGATGGATGGTTTAAGTGATGTGAACTTGTTTGCAGGCATTTGTGCGAAATATATTCGAACACATACATACACACACAAACTCGGTCTGTTGTTCCCAGCGGATCACTAACCACTTTGAATCCGAGTTGCCAGGCTACAATAGGGAGAATATTAGCCCCAATTACTGTAACATTTTTGTAATATACTTACACATTATAGCCTCTGCCATTCAACCTTCAAAAGGAGTTAGGAAAAACATCTTCAGCATTAATTAGAACGTTCTCAGTAACCTGAAACAACTAGGCTCACTACTTAAATGGCAAATTTTCAAACTCTCACTACAATTCAGGAACAGCTTCCTGTTTTATTTACCTATTTTATCATCATAGTGGCTCAGATTTTCCAACAGCCAGGAACTGAGCAATTTGTTTTTAAAAAAGTAAAGTTAAAAGCTGCTTCTGACACCTTACCATGAGCACAGAAATGTCAACACACTGACAATTGCAAAGTTGAATGAAAAGTACTTCAGTCGTAGTATTTCTGCTTTTTAATTCAACAAATGGTTTTGACAGCCAAAACAAACAGAAAAATTTGCTTAAAATAAAACACACATCAGAGATCATAATTTTAAATCAACTCGCTACAATGAACATTTTACACTATTTTAATAGCTGTCAGAATCTACATGAAACATTGCTTCACTCATGGGTTCAACAAAGTTAATTTCCAACGAATACTCTCATAAGTTCCCAGTTTTTCTGCTTCGATCTAAATTACTGCCTGTTTTACAATGTGACTGGCTTGCTACATGTTTTTTGGAGTAATTTTTTGACCTGCCTATCCCTGTTTTGAACACTGACTTGCATTCCATTGGTTCTCCTTTCCTTTACATTTCGTACTCCATCGCTTGCAATTTTCAACCTCTGGGAAGCTTAACAGAAGACTGGAAGCTCCAGGTTTAAATATGGGTTAAGTTCCAGTGGCTCAAATTGGCTCTCTCGACTTATTTTGACTTTGAAACAAGTAAATTTAACTGAAATACGTGTCCTTCTGTTAACAGATGACAGTTTCAGTTACATTTATCTCCCTCAGTAACTTCTCTCCTAGGTTGGTCTCTAACATGGCTATTATCTGATGCAAATGAAAAGTAACAACAGCAGCCCTTGCATACCACTGTCAACATCCTAAACTGCATCAAAAAGGTGGGCAAATCAATGAATTATAGAATTTTACAGAAAAGAGGCCATTTATCCTGTCGTATTTGTGTCAGCTCTTTGAAATGACTGTCCAATTTAGTACCACTCTCCAGTTTTTTCCCTATAACCCTGCAAATTATTCCTCTTCAATCACATGTCAAATTACCTTTTGAAAGTTGCAATGGAACTTGCTTCCACCACCCTTTCAGGTGTGTTCCAGATCTCAACAACACTCTGAAAATACATCATCTCATTTCCCCTCTACCTCTTTCGTCAATTATTCTAAATCCATGCCCTCTGGTTACCGACTCACTTGCCAAAGGAAACCGTTTTTATCTACTTTCTCTATCAGAAACCAGCAAAATTTTGAATACATCAGTTAGATCTCCCTTTCCACCTTCTCTGGGTTCTCCATACTCATCACATAACTGAAGTACCTCTCCACATAACTGGAGAGAATCTTCAAGAAATCTTGCGATCAGATGTCCGTACATCTTATTTTCAATAAAAATATTAGACCAGCATTTGTGGAAGCTGTAGCTTGGACGCCCACCACAAGGACTATTTAAGAAAGGGAGCCCAGACAGTGTTCAAGAAAGGGAGGTATTAGTATTTACTGGAAAATTTGGAATCTTTCTGGCTATGCACAGACCGTTTGCTCTGTTATAAGCAGGGACAGTCTTAATAATCTCTACCCTCAAACCTGAACTTTGTAATTCCCTTCAAGGTAAAGCACCCGTAATGACTATGTAACATTTATTTTTGACTACCCTTCAAAATATCAACTATCACCCATCCAGAGGGGAAAAGCTATTTGTGCATTAGAAAGCTGATGCTTGGGCACAGCATCTTACCAAAGGAGCTGTAGACTGGACTGAAGATATATGCCAGCTTACAGGAATTCCATTAAGTACACAATATCTGGAGCAACAAGATTCTAAGGAATGAAGTAGATGGTTCAAACATTCCGAAAAACCCTAAGGGTGCCCAGTATCAACAGTTTTTTCAAGGCAAGTTCCAGATTTCCACTACCCTTTGCATGAAGTAGTACATCCTGACATCACCCCTGAACGGCTAACTCTAATTTTAAGATTGTGCCCCCTTGTTCTAGAAGCAGAATCCTTCCTATTGCTCCAACCTTAAATGTTGTAAAACTAACAGAGATTTAACTTTTATAGCAGCATCTTCCCATTTACATCCCTGCGTGTTAAGAATTCCACAAAAAACACCAACCACAGCAGACGTGAAGAAAACTAAACCTGTTGTCTGACCCCAGCCATAATTGGCTGCTGATAATGGTTATCAGCACTCACCAAACATAAATACTGTATTTCCTAAGGAAATCCTCTCTTTTAAAAGAAAACCACGCAGACAGGTCAAAGAATATCAAACACAGTGACATAACAAACACTGTGATGTTATTTTATTCAAAAGCACTTGCAATGAAAAGCCTGACAGTACAAGTAAAGAGCATTCTTTAATTGCTTGAATTTGTATGCCTTCAACTGTGGAATCTGAAAACAGTGCATTAGTTGATTTATTGCACAATAATTTATTCTGAAAATAATGCTCTCGTGAATCAGGCCCAGACAGTGATCAAAACAGATTGCGGTGTCATTGCTCCTGGAATGTGCAGAAGCAAAATACATAATAATTGCCTCAAATTAATAGGAACTGAATTGTGGTTGACTGAAATATACTGTATATAAAATCTGTCAATATGTGGTGTGAGTACATCTCAAATATTCATGATTCAAGGACAGTTTATGTACCGTGAATGTGTGCGTTCGATATCTATCACATCACACCATGACATTTTCACCCTACAGTTGGATTCTACTAGAGACAGATTTCAACACACCCAACCTATGATCCAGTGTCACTTGTATCACTGAGGAATGGCACAACATTTTTTAGGATGGTGTGTATTTCAACACGAGCTTATCAAACACAATTCCTCCCTCCTCTCCCAATCAACATCCCCTTCAGTTGTCACTGTCATTTATACACTTTCACTTCACACTCCATCCATCGGATTTACAAATACCGCGGCCTGAATTTTGTGTTCAGAATAACAGTGAGGCTAACAGCACTCACAGTTACTATGGAGTAAATTGGACAGCAACTTCCAGAGTCCGCACATGTGCAGCTAAACCTGGAAATCTGGAAATTGCTGTCTGAATTACCCAGCTCCTCCACAGACTGTGCTACAACAATACCTTGCTGATAGACCTATCATTGAAATCAATGCGACGGTGTGAAGTTCTGGTACTTGCCCACTAGCTACCCAAGAAACACAGAAGAAAAGGTTAGGGCTAGTACATTCAGGTGTAAGTGAATTTTTAATGGCGTGATCAGAAATAATTACTGACAAACAACCTTCCTGACCCTAAATTAATTTTTGTTTACAAGTGTGGAGTATCATTCCTTCAGAATTTATTTAGTGCTGGAGTTTAAAATAAAATTTCACTTTTTCTGTCTTTTATCTATCTCTCTTAATCCCATATTTCTTTGTCAATCTTTATTTTGCTTTCTGCACATGAGTTAAATCTAATAATTCCTGGTTTATATTCCCCAGTTTAGAGTCTGGGTGTCTCAGTGAGAACTCTTCTATCTGATTGGTTGAAGAGTCTTGCTGTTTCTTGCCCTGTGCATAGATGCTTGAACAGATGCCTGATGACAGCAAGTCCCC
This sequence comes from Heterodontus francisci, assembly GCF_036365525.1. Classification (NCBI taxonomy): domain Eukaryota; kingdom Metazoa; phylum Chordata; class Chondrichthyes; order Heterodontiformes; family Heterodontidae; genus Heterodontus; species Heterodontus francisci. Next base: position 117,921,465 of record NC_090377.1, read on the forward strand.
ACTCAAAAGTCCACAAAAACTCTGAACAGCTGTCTGCGCTGTAGAGAATGGCAACAGCAGTTCCTTTAATGGTGACTGCAAAATCCAGGCCCTTGAGTTCTTATCCCCTTGACTTTATTCTCCCATTCAAATCTTTTTTCCTCCAAAGCAAGTACTCGACAGTAGTATCAACATCCAGCTGCTTGATAAGAATCTGTCCCCCAGGAAGTGAAATATCTTTTACGCCACAATCTAGTACATATTTCGGATTATCATTTCTGGGCTGCAGTGGCTAAGGTCCATCTCTCCCTTTCATGATCTTACCTTTCAATGTCAATTGAGAAAATATTTGATAAGTAATTAGAATAAAACTAACACAGCCAAGAATAATAAAAACAGAAAACGCTGAAATACTCAGCAGATCCAGCAGTTTCCATGGAGAGAGGAACAGAGTTAACTGATTCTGACAAAAAAAGTTATCGACCTGAAACGTTTACTCTGATTCACTTTTGACAGATGCTGCCAGGCCTGTGGAGCATTAGCAGCATTTTCTGTTTATATTTCAGATTTCCAGCAACCACAGTATTTTGCTTTTGTATGAGCATAGCCAAGGTAGTCTTTTCAAAGTTTGCAGACAACTAAAAATACTCTAGCACAGGATTGTCCAACATACGGCCCACAGCCGAGGATGCAGCCCTCTAAAGGTTTCCATCTGGCCCATGGATGTAAACTGTACCCGGGCTTTTCCTTATCCTCGCCAAGGGTCCGTGACTGGTAATTTCACAATGATCGGCTTCTTCTTTCAGACTGGCTTTTAAAAAAATCATGCTGAGTTTCACAGCTGACAGGTGTATCAGTGCATCCGAGGAACAGTGGTTTTGGACAGATTTGGGTTCTCCCCGTGGGCTCCAACCTTTTTTTTTTTTAAAAAGGCTGTGGGAAAACCCCAAATATGTCCGAAGTTCAGAAACCGCTGTTCCTGATGTCAGCACCTGTCAGCTATGAAACTCAGCGTGATTTTTAAAAAACTGACCAACCATCTGCTGAGCGTTCCCACTCTCTGCAACTGTGGGAGAAAGGGAGGGAGGAAGAGAGGGAGGGAGGAAGAGAGGGAGGGAGGAAGAGAGGGAGGGAGGAAGAGAGGGAGGGAGGGGGGAAGGGAGGAAGAGAGGGAGGGAGGAAGGAAGGGAGGAAGGGAGGGAGGAAGAGAGGGAGGGAGGAAGGGAGGGAGGGAGGAAGGAAGGAAGGGAGGGAGGAAGGGAGGGGGGAGGGAGGAAGGGAGGGGGGAAGGGAGGGAGGGGGGAAGGGAGGGAGGAAGGAAGGGAGGGAGGAAGGAAGGGAGGGAGGAAGGAAGGGAGGAAGAGAGGAAGGGAGGGAGGAAGAGAGGAAGGGAGGGAGGAAGAGAGGAAGAGAGGGAGGGAGGAAGAGAGGGAGGAAGAGAGGAAGAGAGGGAGGAAGAGAGGAAGAGAGGGAGGAAGAGAGGAAGAGAGGGAGGAAGAGAGGAAGAGAGGGAGGAAGAGAGGAAGAGAGGGAGGAAGAGAGGAAGAGAGGGAGGAAGAGAGGAAGAGAGGGAGGAAGAGAGGAAGAGAGGGAGGAAGAGAGGGAGGAAGAGAGGGAGGGAGGAAGAGAGGGAGGGAGGAAGAGAGGGAGGGAGGAAGATAGGGAGGGAGGAAGATAGGGAGGGAGGAAGAGAGGGAGGGAGGAAGAGAGGGAGGGAGGGAGGAAGGGAGGAAGAGAGGGAGGAAGAGAGGGAGGGAGGGAGGGAGGGAGGGAGGGAGGAAGGGAGGGAGGAAGGGAGGGAGGAAGGGAGGGAGGGAGGGAGGAAGGAAGGAACAGAAAGCAGGACAGGGAGAGAAGGCGAGAGAAAGAAAGGGGGACGGAGAGTGTGAGAGAGAGAGAGAGAGAGAGAGAGAGAGAGAGAGGGACGGAGTGAGAGAGGGGGACAGGGAGGGAGAAAGGGGGACAAAGAGAGATAGGAGGATAGAGAGAAAGAGAGGAGGGCAGAGAGAGAAAGGAAAGGGAAAGAGAGAGAGAGCGCGTGAGAGAAAGAAAGAAAGAGAGAGAGAGAAAGAAAGATAGAGCGAGAAAGAAAGAAAGAGAGTGATCACGATTACTCATGACAAATGGACATCTATCTGAAATATTCCACATCTCGACAAGTGGTGTGTGGGCAAACATCGACTTCTTGTACAAGCAAAAAATGCCAGGTATCTCACTAAATGAGTGTCCAACATAGTGAAGAGAAAGTAAGTTGTTACAAGGTTTTGTTTTTGTATTAAAAATTAAGATTCTGTGTGTTTTAAAAAGCTGAAGAAGGATATTCAGTGGACATTTAAGACACCTGCAAATAGTTGAAATTTTGAATATTTGAAAGGAAGTTCAGAATAAAAACAAATGTTCATTTCTGTGCTTTGAAAGGAAGCTGAGCTTGTATACAAGGACAGGAAAGCAGACAATTTCAAGGAAACCAGCAGAGTTTGAACTCCTCAGAGTAACTTTTTGAATGACAAGGGAGACCCTATGTCTGGACATATGACCTGTTCAGGAAGGTTTTGCTTTCACTTTGGACCCTTTAAATAACCAGTGAGTTGGACAAAGAGCAGGCATTTGAAATTTGATTTTTTTGACCTGCCTGGCGATGACAGAAGTTCCAGAAAAAGTGTGACCTCTCTCTATAAAGGAATCCTGCATCTCGAGAAGAAACCCTGTATTTGAAAGGTGGCAGATTCCAATCGCCTCCTGTCTCTGAAGAATCCCTGTATCCAGTGTGGTTCCTGCTGCTTCCTGTGTTTAAGAAATCCTGAAATCTGAAGAAATCTTCTACTGCTATACTACTGCTGCAAGACCTAAGCAGACTTGTTGCTACACCCCTGAAAGGCCTATGTGATGCCTGCTGCAATTGAAGTGCCTTGAACGCCTACCCACCACAGACTGTTCATCAACCTCGCCTGAAGAGACTTCATGTGCCATCCGACTATTCGACTATGGGACACCTCACCAAACCGAAGTACTTCCTACCAGAATGTGACAAACTAAATTATTTTATTATTCCTTTTATTCCTATGAAACAGCTATAAACCAAAATCCTTTTTCTCTGGTTAACTTTTTTTTTTGAATGCTTGTGTGTGCATGAGGGCTAGGGAAATAAGGAGCTTTTCGAATATATATTTATCTCATCATGGGTTAAGATTTGTTTTTATAATAAAGTTAATTTTGTTGTTGATTCAAGAAACTTGATTGGTGTGCTTTATTCTGGGGGACAGATAGAGTATGTAATTGGCTGTTTTTCAGTAGGTGGGAAAATCTATTGATATGCTGGTGACCAGTGGAGAAGTGGGACTGAATTAACAGTGCACTCCTCCAACCTCGGTCATAACAAAGTCAATAAATTAATCTTCTCATTTAAAGCTTCTTCACAGAAATGAACATTTGTTGTTGTTTTGATTAATAGTAAGATAAATTTTTAATGCAGTTATCTTTCTGAAATTGTCATATGACAAAAATTGTAATGTGGCTCCCACACGAAAAAGTTGGACATCCCTGCTCTCACATGAGTGGCAAGATCCTCTTAGCTGCTTGTCCCAATTTTGACAGGTCATAAAAGTCAGATTTCAGCAGGTATTTGAATTAAACAATAATTGGAGCACAAAGTTACCAAGGGCCTCTTTAGCTTAACATCTTCGAATTTAAAGCACACAGCTTTTGGCATAAAATTAAGTTTAGATCATGATCCTGGTGCTTAATTCCCTCCTTGGCCTCACCTCGCCCCAGCTCTGTTACCTCCTCTAGCCCTACAACTTCCTCAATTGCCATTTCTCGGATTCCAACCTCTTGTGCACTCCCACTCCTTTTGCCTCACCATTGACAGCCATGCCTTCAGCTACCTAGACTTCATGCTCTGAAATTCCCTCCCTTAAACTTCTGCCTCTCTACCTCACTTAAAACCCACTTCTTTGACCAAACATTTGGCCAACTCTGTTCATCTATCCTTCTTCAATGCTGCACTGATTTTTCCTTACACCTTTTTGAAGTACTTTGAGATGTGCTGCTATATTAAAGACACTACATAAAGACAGGCTATTGTTGTAGGAGATCCTTAACTATAAAGAAATCATACACATATTTGTTTCAGTCTGCATTCCATAAATTAAGGAAGCATAGAACGAGAAAAGGTTATTCACAATTCTTGAAGCCTACTTCTTCCAGAAACTATGTACCATTGATCCTATACTAGACTCCAAACTACCTATTTAATCTTTGCATAAAATGAAAATAGTTCTGCATAAAAAGTCTGCAAGATAACCATGCACAAGTTCCCAAATACTTATTCATTCCTCAACCTCTATTATTCACCACTTTCCATCCACTCTTCCCTTCTGCCAACCCCTAGCAGCTTGAAAACCATTATGCCTCATGGAGTATTTCATGATCTCACTAACCACCTATCCCTATAGCTTACAATCCCATTATTTTTATCCAGTTTAAATGGCATGAATTGCTTTTGCTTAGCATCTGGTCCACATATCCATTACTGGCTAATTTTATCCACTTGTTCTACACTCACAATCAAGTCAAATAGTTTGCTCACACGTGCTTAGATCTACATCATCTATTTGTCTCAGCCTTTTAAAAACCTGGATGACTAGTTTTCTCTTCTACAAAAGAAAAAAGACAGACGTGCACTTACATAGCGCCTTTCATGACCACCGGGGGTCTCAAAACGCTTTACAGCCAATGAAGCACTAATGCTTCTCCAGTGGAAACAAGTGCAGCTCAACAGATTGATCTTACAAGTTAAAAGCTTAAATCGTCCTCATCATTCCTGAGCCTTTTCCAGCATATCAGTGTTCCTCTGAAACCAAGATGACCAAAGTTGGATGAAAAATTCCAACAGATGGGCCTTTTAGACTTAACCTAGTATTTTACAAGCCTTGCTTTGGCCAGAAAATTCAATGAATTTTCAATAATTGTATCAAATCCTTTTCACTTCCCACATTTGCTGGCATCTTTCATCATCTACTGTCATTTGCTGTTCCTTATTCCAATAAGGACTACCTTGTGTTTACCAACATTAAATCCATCTACCACGTCTTGGTCATCTGTCGAATTCAACCAGATTTTCTGAAAGTTGTACATTTGTCACCTACCTGGCTATATAACTTACTATTGCAGTAAGATAACTGTCACAAGTAACATTCTGTTACAAATAATGTGAAGCGTCAAGTGCCAAGAACAGACTTGCTCGTAACTCTGCTCGGTTCTGCAATACCTCATCTCAAGGAGCACTTTACAAGAGGTGCTTTCATGCCCTCTGCTGGATACTTTTATCCTTATAGTTACCAAATCCATGGAAGGAAAAATAATCAATTGAAGGGGCTACCAAGTTCTTTTTGTTTTCATAAAAAATTCAAATTCTGTGTGCACTCAGTCTTATTTACTAGTTGAGAAAATCAGGTGCAGAAACATACTGATAGAAATTAATTTAAACAGAGGCGTTTAATCAGCTCAAAATAGAGTACATCAGAAGGACACAATGAAAAATAAATCTCAGAACAAGATGAAATAAAGTGCGGAAAACTGAGTAAGAACGTTGTTCATTGTCAAAACAATCAGATTTGTGGAATAAAAGGGCCGGTCACTTACGCAGGAGTCTGGAAACACGTACTCAATTTTATGAAAATGAATTTCCAAAAGAACACTGTAGATTCATCAGGCTCCCAGAGGGATATGAAATTCAAGGAAAATAAACCCTATTTTCAAGCTATTTACAAACAGTTTTATTATTTTGTCCACTCAAGGAGTTAACTGCAAATAGGTTTATAACATATAATTTTGACTGCTTGTTTGTCTTTTCTTCAATAAAACCAAATAGCTTCAAACTTACTGTTACTATATCAAAGATTTTAGTAAGATCTTATAAAAGTGTACATCGAACATCTAAAAGTAATTCACAGATAAGGTTTTCTGTACCATTACCCTGCGCATGTTGCTGAAAGCTTACTTAACATTTTCAAGAAGTATAGGAAGTTGGGGAATACCTTGACTGCAGTCTAAAATACAAAAGCTGAAATAAGCTAGTGTAAGGTGTCACGGAACTGTATTTTTTCCTCCTCTGTTTGAAACAGTGTACCTTTAAGACAGAGAGAGCAGTGTTAGATTTCTCAGAACAGTGTGCCACAGCTGCATTTGTTATCTAGGCAAGAGCAGGAGAGTGAGGAGGTCACATGGTATAATGTTTCAATTTAACTGTGTGGAAAAACCAGCTAAAACAGGTTTTGAGAGACACCAGTGAAGAATGCTTACTGAGGAACAGAGCTGTCTATTTCTCAGCAGAAATTCTACAATGAGCTTCTTTTGGGCCTCCTTATCTCGAGAGACAATGGATACGCGCCTGGAGGTGGTCAGTGGTTTGTGAAGCAGCGCCTGGAGTGGCTATAAAGGCCAATTCTGGAGTGACAGGCTCTTCCACAGGTGCCGCAGAGAAATTTGTTTGTTGGGGCTGTTGCACAGTTGGCTCTCCCCTTGCGCCTCTGTCTTTTTTCCTGCCAACTACTAAGTCTCTTCGACTCGCCACAATTTAGCCCTGTCTTTATGGCTGCCCGCCAGCTCTGGCGAATGCTGGCAACTGACTCCCACGACTTGTGATCAATGTCACACGATTTCATGTCGCGTTTGCAGACGTCTTTATAACGGAGACATGGACGGCCGGTGGGTCTGATACCAGTGGCGAGCTCGCTGTACAATGTGTCTTTGGGGATCCTGCCATCTTCCATGCGGCTCACATGGCCAAGCCATCTCAAGCGCCGCTGACTCAGTAGTGTGTATACGCTGGGGATGTTGGCCGCTTCAAGGACTTCTGTGTTGGAGATATAGTCCTGCCACCTGATGCCAAGTATTCTCCGAAGGCAGCGAAGATGGAATGAATTGAGACGTCGCTCTTGGCTGGCATACGTTGTCCAGGCCTCGCTGCCGTAGAGCAAGGTACTGAGGACACAGGCCTGATACACTCGGACTTTTGTGTTCCGTGTCAGTGCGCCATTTTCCCACACTCTCTTGGCCAGTCTGAACATAGCAGTGGAAGCCTTACCCATGCGCTTGTTGATTTCTGCATCTAGAGACAGGTTACTGGTGATAGTTGAGCCTAGGTAGGTGAACTCTTGAACCACTTCCAGAGCGTGGTCGCCAATATTGATGGATGGAGCATTTCTGACATCCTGCCCCATGATGTTCGTTTTCTTGAGGCTGATGGTTAGGCCAAATTCATTGCAGGCAGACGCAAACCTGTCGATGAGACTCTGCAGGCATTCTTCAGTGTGAGATGTTAAAGCAGCATCGTCAGCAAAGAGGAGTTCTCTGATGAGGACTTTCCGTACTTTGGACTTCGCTCTTAGACGGGCAAGGTTGAACAACCTGCCCCCTGATCTTGTGTGGAGGAAAATTCCTTCTTCAGAGGATTTGAACGCATGTGAAAGCAGCAGGGAGAAGAAAATCCCAAAAAGTGTGGGTGCGAGAACACAGCCCTGTTTCACACCACTACAGGCCATGTTAATTGCCGAAGGAGGAAAAAACCCTTTGAAGAGACCATTTGTATTGTTGGAGGTAGCAAAATTCCTTTTCTTTACTTCCAATCTAACTGTCTTTGCTCCAAGATGGACTTTCTCTTGACTGATTGCGTTTGCTGGAATTCACAGTAAAGTTTCGACTGAGAGACTGGCAATTTTTAAAAATTCAAGTAGACCTATTGCTGTGCTCATCGTTGAAAGAACTGTGAGACGCCTGCTGCAACCGAACGCCTATCTACTAAGAGACTGTTTCATCAAATCTGCGTGGAGACTTCAAGTGGCATTTGATAACTTTTTTCACTAGGGTACCTCACCCATCAGGAACGTAACCCACAAAGACTAACAACCCAGCTATTTATATATTCTATAGAAACAGCTAATTTTTAAAACATAATTTTTTTTAAAAAAAGAAACCGGATAACTATTCATTTTTGAGTGAGAGAGAGAATGGGGAAGTTAGGTTAAAATAAGAAGTTATAAGGTCTTTAAGACATCAGTTTATCTTAATAGTCTTTAAGATTTTGTTTTTAATAAATAGTTAATCTGTTGTTGTCTAAAGATACCTGGTTTGGTCTGTTTTATTCTGGGAGTTACTACAGTATTTAATTTGGTTATTTTCCGATTGGGTGGAAAAACTTTAATATTGCAGTGCATTGCTCCCGCCTCGGTCTTAACAAAGCGCAGAAAGGACCCAAAAATATAACAGAGATTCTTAGAGCTTACTCAGATCCGCAACCAAACATAAAATTGTATTTATATAGCATCTTTAACATAGTAAATGTCTGAAGGTGCTCCGTTATCAAACAAAATTTGACACCATGTTACATAAGGAGCTATTAGGGCAGGTTAGTAAATACTTGGTCAAAGAGATATGTTTTAAGGAGCACCTTTAGGGAAGAGAGAGAAGTAGAGAGGCAGAGAGGCTTAGGATGGAAATTTCAGAGCTTACAGCCGAGGCAGCTGAAGGCATGGCCACCAATAGTGGAGAGAAGGAAATTAGGGGCTGTACAAAAGGCCAGAATTTGACCAAATATGGAGAGTATTACAGTATAGAACAAAAAACGGCACAAACATCTCAAGAGATAATGAATTAGGATCACCTTGTATAACTGCTGAGGAGACAGCTAAAGAGTGAGAATTATTGAATCACAGAATTGTTACAGTGCAGAAGGAGGCCATTCAGCCCATCGTGCCCGCACAGGCTCTCTGAAAGAGCAACTCCATCAGTTCCATTTTCCTGCCTTCTCCCTTTAACCCTGCACATTCTTCTTTTTCATATAAGTATCTATTTCCCTTTTGAATGCTTCAATTGAACCTGCCTCCACCACACTCTCAGGCAGTGCATTCCAGACCTTAACCATTTGTGAATAAGATTTTCTTCATGTCACGTTTGCTTCTCTTATCAAATACTTTAAATCTGTGCCCTCTCGTTCTTGATCCTTTCACGAGTGGGAACAGTTTCGCTCTATCTATTCTGTCCAGACCACCATGATTTTGAATACTTCTGCCAAATCACCTCTCAGCCTTCTCTTCTCTAAACAGTCCTAACTTTTCCAATCAATCTTCATAACTGAAATTCCTCATTCCTGGAACCATTCTCGTGTATCTTTTCTGTACTCTCCAATGCCCTCACATCTTTCCTGAAGTGCGGCTCCCAGAACTGGATGCAATACTCCAGCTGAGGCCAAACTAGTGTCTTATACAAGTTCAACATAACTTCCTTGCTCTTGTACTCTATGCCCCTATTAAGAAAGTCCAGGATATTGTAGGCTTTATTAACTGTTCTCTCAACCTGTCCTGCCACCTTCAATGGCCTAAACACATATACACCTAGGTCCCTCTCCTCCTGCACCGCCTTCAGAATTGTACCCTTTATTTTATATTGTCTCTCCATGTTCTTCCTACCAAAATGAATAACTTCACATTTCTCTGCATTGAACCTCATCTGCCACCAGTCTGCCCATTCAACAAACTTGCCTATGTCCTTTTGAAGTTTCACATTATCCTCCTCATAGTTCACAATACTACCAAGTTTCGTATCAGCTGCAAACTTTGAAATTGTGCCCTGTACACCAAGGTCTAGGTCATTAATATATATCAGGAAAAGCAAGGGTCCCAACACTAATCCCTGGGGATCTCCACTACAAACCTTCCTCCAGCCCAAAAACATCCATTAACCACCACTACTCTTTGTTTCCCGTCACTCAGCCAATTTCGTATCCATGTTGCTACCGTCCCTTTTATTCCACGAGCTACAAGTTTGCTTACACGCCCGTTGTGTGGCACTGTATCAAACGCCTTTTGAAAGTCCATGTACACCACATCAACAGCATTGCCTTCAACAACTCTGTTACCTCTTCAAAAAACTCCAGCAAGTTAATTAAACATGATTTTCCCTTAAGAAATCCATACTGGCTTTCCTTAATTAACTCACATTTGTCCATATGACTATTGATTTTATCCCCAATTATTTTTTCTACAATTTTTTCCACCACTGAAGTTAAACTAACTGGCCTGCAGTTGCTAGGCTTATCTTTACACCCTTTTTTGAACAAGAGTGTAATTTTGCAATTCTCCAGTCCTCTGGCACCACCCTCGAGTCGAAGGAAGATTGAAAAATCATGGCCAGTGCCTCTGCAATTTCCACCCTCACTTCCCTCAGTATCCTTGGATGCATCTCATCCGGTCCTGGCGCTTTATCCACTTTAAGTACAGACAGCCTATCTAATACTTCCTCTTTATCAATTTTAAACCCCACTAGTGTCTGACTTACCTCCTCTTTCGACATTGCCTGGGTTGCATCTTCTTACTTGGTAAAGACAAATGCGAAGTATTCATTTAATACCTCAGCTATGCCCTCTGCCTCCATGTGTAAATCCCCTTTCTGTCTCTAATCGGCCCCACTCCTCCTTTTACCACCCTTTTACTATTTATATGCCTATAGAAAACTTTGGGATTTCTTTTAATACTAGCTGCCAGTCTCTTTTCATGCTCTCTCTTTGCTTCTCTTATTTTCCTTTTCAGTTCCCCTCTAGACCTTCTCTATTCAGCCTGGTGCTCAATAGTATTTTCTATCTGGCATCTGTCATAAGTACACTTTTTCTTCTTTATCTTAATCTCTACCTCTTTGTCATCCAGGGAGCTCTGGATTTGTTTGCCCTACTTTTCCCCTTCGAGGGAACATAATTGTTAGTAACTGAGAGACAAAGTGTGACGTAGATGAGTAAAGAGAGGCTGACTCAAATTTTAAACAGTAAGAAAGAGAAGCAGCGTTGTTGTGCTTTTGAACTAACGGAGGAAGACATGACAGCTAGTTCAATGGGTAAAAATCAGATGATTCAGCCCATAACTCTGCTGGGTTTAATTTCACTAAATCGAATTTAATTCCAAATTTCAAAGTAAGACAGTATCAGTACTTTTATTTAAACTTTTGAATTCTTAGCAACCCACCAGAAGTGGAACAAAGATGTCTGGGCTAATGGATTAATTCCTCCCCTACCAGTAAAGCAATGGTAGGTTTTTCTCATCTCAGTGCCTCTATTGTCATCCTGTGACACCAACATCCAATCCTGGACGAATTACAATTTCCTCCAGTTAAACAGTGGAAAGCTCTAAGCCATCATCTTTGGCCCCCATCACAAACTTCATTCCCTTGCCATCAAGTCTATCCCATCCCACACCATCGTCTCAGATTGTCCCAGAATATTCGCAACTTTGGAGTTGCTATTTGACCCTGAGCTAAGTTTCCAACCCATAATCTCTCCACCAAAAATCCCGCCTACTGCCACGTCCATAATGACACCTATCTCTGCCCTTGTTTCTGCTGAAATGATGATGACGAGCTTTGGCACCTCCAAATTCAACTACTCCAATGCTTGGCTTTCAACCTTACCCTCGATAAACATCAGCTCATTCAAAAGTCTGCTGTCCATATGATGTCTTGATCTAACTCCCATAACCCATGTACTTACTGACCAACACTGGCTTCTATTCCCCGAGTGCCTCCCATTTAAAATACTCATTATATTTAAATCCCCCACAGCTTTACCCCTTCCTATCCCGGAACCTTCTCGAGCATCACAACCCTCTGTCCTCTTGTTGCTTCCTGAAATCTTTTCAGCCCGCTAGTGCCAGCTGTGCCTTCAGCTGTCTAGGCCCTAAGCTCGGGAATCCACTCCCTAAACCTCTCTACCTTGAGGCATTTCGCTACATTAAACGTTGTTGGCATTGTTCCATCTACAAAAGATGAAGAACATGCAGCAGACATACCATTTAGGTGGTATGTCTTCTCCTGGGGCGACTACCAAGGAGGCAATGGTGTAGTGATAATGTCACTGGACTAGTAAGCCAAAGGCCCAGGCAAAGGCTCTGGGGACATGGGTTCGAATCCCACCACGGCAGAAGGTGGAATTTGAATTCAATTAATAAATCTGGAATTAAAAGCTAGTCTAATGGTGACCATGGATTGTTGTAAAAACCCATCTGGTTCACTAATGTCCTTTAGGGTAGGAAATCTGCCGTCCTTACCTGGTCTGGTCTACATGTGACTCCAGACCCACAGCAATGTGTTTGACTCTTACATGCCCTCTGAAATGGCCTAGCAAGCCACTCAGTTGTATCAAATCACTATGAAGTCTAAGGAAAGGAATGAAATCGGACGGACCATCCGGCAACGACCTAGGCACTGGAAATGACAACGGCAAACCCAGCCCGGTCGACCCTGCAAAGTCCTCCTTATTAACACCTGGGGACTTGTGCCAAAATTGGGAGAGCTGTCTCACAGACTAGTCAAGCAACAGCCTGACATAGTCATACTCACTGAATCATACCGGAGAGACAATGTCCCAGACACGACCATCACCACCCCTGGGTATGCCCTGTCCCACCGACAGGACAGATGCACCAGAGGTGGCAGCACGGTGGTATGCAGTCGGGAGGGAGATGCCCTGGGAGTCCTCAACATTGACTCTGCATCCCATGAAGTCTCATGGCATCAGGCCAAACCTGGGCAAGGAAACCTCCTGCTGATTGCCACTTACCGCACCACCACTGAAACCCCGCCCCCCCAAACCCCTTGGTTGATGAATCAGTGCTTCTCCATGTTGAACACCAATTGGAAGAGGCACTGAGGGTAGCAAGGGCACAAAATGTACTCTGGGTGAGGGACTTCAATGTCCATCACCAAGACTTGCTCGACTGCCCCACTACTGACTGAGTTGGCAGAGCCCTAAATGACATAGATGCTAGACTACCACCGTGCTAAATGGGATAGATTTCGAACAGATCTAGCAATGCAAAACTGGGCATCCATGAGGCGCTATGGGCCGTCAGCAGCAGCAGAATTGTATTCGATCACAATCTGTAACCTCATGGCCCGGCATCTCCCCCACTTTACCATTACCATCAAGCCGGGGGACCAACCCTGGTTCACTGAAGAGTGCAGGAGGACATGCCAGGAACAGCACCAAGCACACCTAAAAATGAGGTGTCAGCCCGGTGAAGCTACAACACAGGACTATTTGCATGCCAAACAGCAGAAGCAGCATGTGACAGACAGGGCTAAGTGATCCCATAACCAACAGATCAGATCTAAGCTTTGCAGTACTGACATCCAGTCGTGAATGGTGGTGGAGACTAAACAACTAGGAGGGGGAGAAGGCTCCACAAATATCCTCATCCTTAATAATGGGGGAATCCAACTGCAAAAGACAAGGCTGAAGCATTTGCATCCATCTTCAGCCAGAAGTGCCGAGAGGATGATCCATCTCGGCCACCTCCTGAGGTCCCCAGTATCAGATGCCAGTCTTCAGCCAATCCGATTCACTCCATGTAATATCAAATAACGGCTGAAGGCACTGAGATACTGCAAAGGCTTTGGGCCCTGACAACATTCCGACAATAGTACTGAAGACCTGTGCTCCAGAACTAGCTGTGCCCCTAGCCAAGCTGTTCCAGCACAACTACAACACTGGCATCTACCCAACAATATGGAAAATTGCCCAGGTAAGTCCTGTCAACAAAAAGCAGGATGAATCTAACCTGGGCAATAACCGCCGTATCAGTCTACTCTCTATCAACAGCAAAGTGATGGAAGGCTTTGTCGACAGTGCTAGCTCAGCAATAACCTGCTCAGTGACGCTCAGTTTGAATTCCGACAGGGCTACACGTCTCCTGACCTCATGCCTTGGCCAAACATGGACAAAAGAGCTGAACTCCAAAGGTGAGGTAAGAGTGACTGCCCTTGACATCAAGGCAGCATTTGACCAAGTATGGCATCAAGAAGCCCGTGCAAAACTGGAGTCAATGGGAAAACTTTCCACTGGCTCAGGTCATACCTAGCACAAAGGAAGATGACTGTGGTTGTTGGAGGTCAATCATCTCAGTTCCAGGACATCACTGCAGGAGTTCCTCAGGATAGTGTCCTAGGCCCAACCATCTTCAGCCGCTTCATCAATGACCTTCCCTTCATCATAAGGTCAGAACTGGGGATGTTCGCTGATGATTGCCAAATGTTCAGCACCATTCGCAACTCCTCAGATACTGATGCAGTCTGTGTCACAAGACCTGGACAACATCCAGGCTTGGGCTGATAAATGGCAACATTTGCACCACACAAGTGCCAAGCAATGACCATCTCCAACAACAGAGAATCTAACCATCTCCCCTTGATGTTCAATGGCATTACCATCGCTGAATCCCTCACTATCAACATCCTGGGGGTTGCCATTGACCAGAAACTGAACTGGACCAGCCACATGAATACTGTGCCTACAAGAGCAGGTCAAAGCCTAGGAATTCAGCGGCCAGTAACTCACCTCCTGTCTTCCCAATGCCTGTCCGCCATCTACAAGGCACAAGTCAGGAGTGTGATGGAATACTCTCCACTTGCCTGGATGGGTGCAGCTCCAACAACACTCAAGAAGCTCGACTCCACCAAGGACAAAGCAACCCACTTGATTAGCACCCCATCCACCACCTTCAACACACACTCTCTTCACCAGCAATGCACAAAGGCAGCAGTGTTTACTATCTACAATATGCACTGCAGCAACTCACCAAGGCTCCTTTGATAGCACCTTCCAAACCCGCGACCTCTACCACCTAGAAGGACAAGGGCAGTAGATGCATGGGTACACCACCACCTGCAAGTTCCCCACCAAGCCACACACCATCCTTACTTGGAACTACACTGCTGTTCCTTCACTGTCACTGGGTCAAAATACTGGAACTCCCTTCCTAACAGCAATGTTGGTGGACCTACATCCTAAGGACTGCAGCGGTTTAAGAAGGCAGCTCACCACCACCTTCTGAAGGGCAATTAAGGATGGGCAATAAATGCCAGCCTAGCCAGCGATGCCCATATCCCATGAACGAATAAAATAAAAGCTTTGCTGATGGCTGTGAAAGCCAATCCTTTAGTGGAAGGTTCTGCCCCAAGTGCTGCATGTGAAGTTGCCAAGTGACACTGAGTTGTTGTATTCGGTGTTGGTGCACTGCCAAGCTGCTGTCGCGACTGGTTGCCATGATAGTGCACGCCAGTCCACAGGATGTATCGCCCTTTCCCCCCTTTCAACAGCTAGTGACTCCCAGGTGCGAGTCAACGTTTAGGGCCTTCATATCACGCTTGCAGGCATTCCTGAAGCGGAGCTTTGGACACCCCTGCTACTTCACCACACAGAAGGTCCAAAGACATCATATAAATTTAAAGTAGTAGCTGCTGTGGCTTGAGTAATACTATACACGATTTTAGTGCCTATGGCTTAAAAAACCAAACTATATTAGGTAAAAGTATAAGAAATTGGGGCTACGTTAACATCTCGATAACAAAGCACCCAAGATCAGGGATACAATGCAGCAGGGGAGAAGGGAGGATCAATCGCTTTTCCCCCCTGGACAGGATGTCAATACTTCAACATCTTGCACTTTCAGGAACTGGCATAAAAATATCAGTTGGCTATCACAAATAAGGTATAAAATCATGACATTTATGAAGGCACACACACAAGACAGCAAAATTAGAAGTAGCCCCAAGATACTCCAGTACTGAAGGACTGATCAAGTCAGGACAAAGTAGTATGGTTGTAAGAATGAGAAAAGAAATTCAGCTTATAGGAACATAGGAAATATGAGCAGGAGTAGGCTATTTGGCCCCTCGAGTCTACTCTGTCATTCAACTAGATCATGGCTGATCTTCTCCCTCAATGTCATTTTCTCGCACTATCCCCAGATCATAGCATGCCCCAATTAGTTTCACACACAGAATCTGCTCGCACCATGTTATAATACCCCACAGCACTGGCTCTGCTGTCAGAGACAAATGGAGTTACTTACAGAATGCCATTTTCATCTGTTCACCAGCAAGCAGAGGTCTAAACTCACTTTTGCAGGCCTACAGCGCATATTTGCAATGTTTGAACATCCAGTCAGTTCCCCCGACATAAGGAATGATCCAGAGCCACCATCTTATGCAAAGGAGGCACCTTTATGTAGCATAGAACCCATGCAAATACCAATGTACACCCGGGCAACCCTAAAAGTACTGCCTAAATGCAAACAGCGCTACCACGTGTATTATTGGCTGCAGCTGATTTTATATGTCTCCCAGGTCATCTGGGAGTCAGGAACATGGTTATGATGTATATCTCCTAACTTGGCCAATCCTTGAAGACCACTGTGGTGTAGTGGTCTGAAGAGGTCCTAACAGGTTGAGTTCTAATGAAAGGTCACAACCTGAAACGTTAACTCCGTTTTTGCTCTCCACAGATGCTGCCTGGCCTGCTGAGTATTTCCATCATTTTCTGTTTTTGTTTCAGATTCCCAGCATCCGCAATATTTTGCTTTTGTCCTAACAGGTTGATTGCAGGTTAACAGCGGGTACTAAGGGAAGCTTGCAGACTGCCAGCCGTTTGGAAATTTCTGGCTGTCGACCAACCTTTAGAAAGATGAAAAGAATTTTCATGCACAAGACTGAGCAAGCAGCAGTGTAGTTCCTGGTACTCTTTAAAAAAAAATCCTGCAATATAAATAAGATGCATTTCAAAACACCAGGAGCCTTGAAACACTACAGAACTGTTTCAAAGGAAAATAGCACCCATTATAAACAAATTAAATCCTCCTAACTTGAATAAATCTTCCATCCTCCCAATTTCCAACAAATCACAAGAAGTCACACATATCCATTCACACTAGTATGCAATTTATTTCACAAGTTAACTAAGCACGATATATTTGTTCCTTAATTACATTTAGCTTAAGGCTTTCTGAGCCGCTGATCATGTCTTTGTTTGAATGGGATAGATAGCAACCAGTGTTGACAAAAAGAGTGGAGTTGAGTGGAAGGTGTTTTACAAAAGTAGCTTACATACTAAGTACACAGTTGCATGACATTTATTCCAAGTATCACAACAGAATACAATTAGGTGTAACTTGTGTCCTATGACGTGTCACTGGCCTTAAATAGCACTACAAAAGCTTCATCATAAAACACAGGTTTTTGTTTTCACATTGCAAACTGATTGCAATGTTAAATCAACCAGAGGAAGAAAGGAATGTAAATAATAATCTATCCTCTTCATTCTAGCACTACCTTAACCAGTAATTAAACTTAAATCATTTCCAGCATTATAATTACAGCATTATTCACAACCAGTTCAATCACCAGTGTACAATTACTGTACAGAAGCTAGGAGAATTAACAGTAATTATATCTCAAGCTTTCTCTTTAATGCACGGCTCTCCAAGGGGGCATTCAGAGAATAAGCAAGCAGTATACAATACAAACTATACAGAGAATCCATGCACTATTCCATGGCTGTTAATTGTTTTTAGTTACTTAAGTTTCCTCATCCATTTTCCATTCTCTTGAAGCGAGTGCCTCACAGCCATCTGCTCCTATCTTTACCGGGTGTTCACCAGCAGTTCTAGCACAGGTTTGTGGACAGTGATCAAGAATGGGAAGCCTATCAAATTCTCTCCTTCCTAAACTGGGGTGCTGTGATCAAACCTTACTAGCTCAGCACAGAGCCAGGTGGCACAGTGGTTAGCACCACAGCCTCACAGCTCCAGCAGCCCGGGTTTGGTTCTGGGCCCTGCCTGTGCGGAGTTTGCAAGTTCTCCCTGTGTCTGCGTGGGTTTCCGCCGGGTGCTCCGGTATTCTCCTACAGCCAAAGACTTGCAGGTTGACAGGTAAATTGGCCATTGTAAATTGCCCCTAGTGTCGGTAGGTGGTAGGAGAATGGTGGGGATGTGGTAGGGAATATGGGATTAATATGGGATTAGTATAAATGGGTGGTTGTTGGTCGGCACAGACTCGGTGGGCCGAAGGGCCTGTTTCAGTGCTGTATCTCTCTATGACTCTATAACTTGGTTTGCTTCCTGCTTGGTATGGCTCAGCTGCTCGCTGGTTAAACACCGTCATTGGGCAGCTTCATGCAACATTCTCATCTTAGCTGCTTATTCCAGTCCCTCATTCTGCATGAAACTAGAGTTTTACTTGTATGCTGTGACTGCTCCACCACCCACATTCTTTTTGAAAAGGGGAGGTAGAGGATTAAGACTAGTGCCAAGACTCTGCAACTGAATGATTGTTACGGGTTCCACCAAATGGCAGAAATTCAATTTGGGGTCTTGACAGTGGAGATCAAGATAGATTGGAGGAGACTGAAACAAAATAATTTTATACCCCACCACCAGCCTTTCCTGCTTATATCAATATCATCTCTTTACTGACTGGCCTCTTAATTGTCTCCTCCTGCTTCAATCCCCTCTGTCCCCCTTGTTTCATGATATTACTGCCATTGACATGGTATTTCTTGGATTTTTGTTTTGGAGGGAAAATCTTCTCCTGTTGAAGAAGTTAGTAATGTCAATGATAGAGCAATCTAACAATTTTCCACTCTGTTAATCAGGATAAGGCAGCAAGTAGTCCACATGCAGAATTCAATGATCTCTGTTTCGATTGAACCATTTACCTTTGCCCTAACCTCAACTGTGAATTTTACTTTTAGGTCCAAAACACTATGTGGCATAGAAAATGGAAAGACTCTGATGCAAAATGGAATTCATTTCTGAGGGCTGGAGTTAAAATGCATTTTAGGGCACAGTGGTCTGATCTCATTGTGTAATATGTGATCTAGAAATATTGAACAGTAACGCTGGACAAAAACAGTAACAAAGAGCTCCATCCTCAGCACGGATCTCCTTTGCCTTGAACACAAAAATAATACAGGAAATAAATACAGGACAGGATTAGAGTGCAGCAAAAAGCACTCTTCGTCATGAGATCTGAAATACAGAAGGTATTTGCATAATTCCTGTGATCTATCCACGGTAGTCAGGTAAAAGCACTATGCTTTTTTTAAATATATGTGTTTGAGTCAAAGGTTATGGGTTCAGGTCCCATAGCAGAGTCTTGAGCACAAAACATAGGCTGACACATCAGTAGTGCAACTATTTGGAAGCCATGAATCACTACTGTGATTAAAGCAGCAATCAATCCACAACTGACTCATGATTAGCACTAGAAATCGTAGGCAAAAATTCTCACCAACTGTACTAGTAGCTACCATGGATTACTATTGAAGTTAACATGCAACTATGAACTCACAAAATACTACTGTGATTAAAGCAGCAATCAATGCACATGTTAAGCATAAAGATAGATTTCTAGCAACACTACTGAGTTACTATTGAGGTTAATGATTAAAGAAGCAATCCACAATACAAATTACTACTGAGTTTAACAGCAAAGCAAAGCACAGTCGATGGTACCAAGGATCCATGCAGCAAGCAATGTCAGGGACCAGACTTTAGGCCCCAGGCAAGGCAGACAGCTTCAAGCTCCATAAGTTTCAGGCTCAAGGCAAGAGAAGGCAGGCAAGCAAGGCAGCGTCAGGCTCAGCAAGACAATGTACTTCGGCAGGCCCCACTTCCGGTGTCCTCTCTGGAATCTAGGCGCATGCGCTGGTGTTACAGATCAGTTCCAAAATGGGTGCTGATGTGCAGAAGGACTGATATGCTTACTGGTAATCACTCCATGGATAGTATCGAACAAACAGTCAAATCTTGGGGAAATATAACTTCCAACACTTCGTGCATGTGTATGCCTCCAGGCTATCTTGTGGATCCAGAAAGGACCACATTCCTGCATACACATATTACGATTACCACATTTCTAAATCAACTTCTTATATCTTATTTTAGATTTTTTTTGGTTGGGGGGGGGGGGGGGGCGGGCAGCAGGTTGGAAGAACAAACCACGGCTCCTATTTATTTGGACATCAGGTACTGGCAATAATTCTGTTGCTGCCATTTACAGCTCCTTTCATCCATCCTCTGTTTCTTTACATGTGTTTTATCTTGCACCATCATCCCTTTCGTCACTGAATCACTCCTGCCCTCCATCCTATCACAGATGGCCCCTTGGTACTTTCCTCCCCTACACCATCCCCCTTTACCCCCTCCACCCACACTCTATACTTACTCTTCAACTTAACTCTGTTTCTCTTTCCACAAATTCTGCCTGACCTGCTGACTAGTTCCAACATTTCCTGTTTTAACTTTATAATTGATTGTTGGGCTTTACTGGCACTATTATCTCTTGATGGCATATTATGCAAATTTCTGGTCTTTAATCAGCAAATCTTGCTGTATTCAAATTAGGAAGGGCACAATGCTGAGGTACTGGATTAGAGCACCATCTGGTGTTATAACATGGCAACTGTTTGACTGTTTTTTCTGGAACAAACCCCGAATCCATCTGTGCCAGTCACCCCACTTTAAAAAAAGCAGTTCATGATCAGAATGAGGAAACTGAATAACTGAAATCAATGAAAACTGTAATATAATTTTCACTTAAGATGATTAATTGTTTTCCATTTCTTTTCATTTGGCAACAATGGATCTCTAAATCTTTGGAACTACCATAGATCAGGTCCAGTGACACCGCTGATTAATTATATTCAAGTGGACAATTTTTTTCCCATCAGGGTCAACATAGGTTCTGTTCACTTCAAAGACAATAGCTGATAAAGTGACCTTCAATTTTCTTTCAAAGATGGAATCCAAATAACAATCTATATATTACTGTAATGGTTGCATAAAGAAAAGGTCGCAACTGTATGAAATTAGCCAGAGCTATAGTGAACTGCTTATGTGAAGGTTACGTGGTGTCCAAATATTGCATTTTATCCAGAGAGGGCAAGAATGTGGAATTCACTACCAAAGGGAGCAGTTGAGGAGAATAACAAATGTGCATTTAAAGGTAAACTAGATAAGCACAAGAGGGAGAAAACAGAATATGTTGATAGGGTTAGATGCAGCAGGGCAGGAAGAGGCTCATGTGGAGCATAAACACTGGCACAGATCTGTTGGGCCAAAAGGCCTGTTTCAGTGCTGTAAATTCTATGTAATTTTAAATATGGAACAATTTCAATTTTGAGGATTTTCGTTTCAAATTGAACAATTTCCATTTTGAATCTCAAAAAATGGACAATCAACAATCTTGCTGATTTCCTCATTTAACTGATTGCTGCAGGTGAATAGCTACTCTCAGGGTAGCTTTTGAACAAATATTACACCGAGGAAACTGAGCAAAATTGAGGTCAATGAAGTGAGGGGAATTGAATGCAAATGCCTTCGATGGCAGGAGTCCTACATGGCACAAAGGAAGATGGTCGGGATTGCTGAATATGAATGGTCACAGTCCTGGGACAAACGGTTGTCAGCCCCGTCATCTTCAGTCGCTCGGTCATAAGGTCAGAAGTGAGCTGTTAGCCAATGATTTGAGTATTTAGCACCCTTCACAACACCCAACTTGGACAAAATGCAGGTCTGACAAACTAACGGCAGATAACACTTACATCACAAGTGCCAGACAGTAACAATCTCGAACAAGATTCAACTATTAACAACTTTGAGTTAGGATTGACCAGGAGCCTAACTGCACCTGCGATAACACCATTGTTTCAAAAGCAAGGCATAGATTTGCATCAAGTGGCCTACCTCCTGATCTCTCAACACTTCTCTGCCATGGACAAGACTCAAGTTCAGAATGTGATGGAATACTCGATCAACACTCTCATAAATGGGTGCAGCTGCAACAGCACTCAAGAAACTTGACATCACCCAGGGTAGAGCAGTTCACTTGATCCACACCCCAGCTATTATACTCAATTTTCAGTCCCATCACGTGTGGTATGTGGCTGCAGTGATAGTATCTAGCCTCTACTATGGCAACTCACTAAGGTTACTCCAACACAAACCTCCCTCCCCAAAAACCTCTACCACCAAGAGTAAGGACAGTACTGTCAAGGTCCTCTCTGGGTGACTTGGGCTCGTACACTATTCCTAAATCATCACTGGGCTAAATTTCTGAATTGCTAAACACCCCAATAGGAACACCTTCACTTCATCACAAAGACTGCCATAGTTCAAAATGGCACCCCACTGTCACCTCCTCAGGGCGATGAGCAATAAAAGTGGTCTTAACAGCATCACCCCCATCCACCATATGGTATAGTTATCTTGTTACGGTCTAAATGGTTTAGCTATAGTATCCTCAATAAGGGCCATGAAACTGCAATACACCTGTTCCTTTACTGAGAGATTTTAACAATGCTGTTTTTCCATGTAACAATACCAGAGATGAAGGCTAATGTAACTCTCAAACTTTACAAAAGGAAATCTGGTAAAATAAACTTGACCTTTACCAGATGACTAAGTGGTAAAAAAGCATAATACATAATACTCAACTGGTTATTTAGCACTATACTAGCAGCTCTCCAATTACGTTGCTTAAAGTGAGTCAGAAGTTTTGTTGTTTGATGCTATGTATCATGAGAGTCAAATAAGTCAAACTGCATGATGTAGGAGTGTTGGTACTATTTTTGGCCTCAACTTTAACGATGCCGTACATATTTCATTGAGGAAATCAGTGTACTCAGTCAATACTAAAAATGTAGTTTATTTTATCTCATCTTTTCAAAGCCCAGGACACACAAAGATTCCCAAAGTTAGCAATATTAGAAACAACTTGTAGCAGTTGTGTGGAACCAACTGGATCAGTGGCGTTGACCATGGCTTTGGGGTTTGGGGGTGTTATAGACAGGTGGGAAATGGTGTGGCTGGTTTCCACTGGTCACCTCCCAAATGACCACAGATAGCACTTTTGTTTAGTGTTTCAGCTCCTGTGTTTTCTTAGACAAATAAAATAAACAGTGACAGGTTTTCTCATGAGTTTAAAGGAGAAGATTGAATACTTACTGAACAATAATCACCTGAAATGTTCGCAACACCACCCACGCATGCATTCACCCTCTCATACACACTCAAAAAGGATAGAAGATAAAGGGTAAGAGGCAATAAGGGTTCTTGGTGTAAAAGTCTATTGTTTTCAAGAAAAACCTGTGGGACCCTTTTGGAAAGTAAGTTTTAAAGGTACAGGCCTGTTTTGCCTTGCCTTTGCTGGGTTGCTGAAGTCTCCTGGCAGTCAACACTTCAGTTCGAAGACGGTGCTGGTATTTCTTAGTTCAATTTTCACAGATGGAGAAGTTGTTCAAAAGGCACTCTTATTTCTCTGCTGCAGTTGGTTACCAACACATCTCAACAGGGTGTAATTATTTTAGCTAGAATTGATCACTCTCTCTCAGCTTTGTGCTGAAGTTCAAGATGGTTTTCAATGTTGTGTGTGTAGCTGGAGATCCCAGACTGCTGTCTTAATGGCTTCATGACTGATGACTTGTGACTCCCTTTGTTCTCCAAAAAGGTTGCCTTTAAAGGTAAATTCATAAACAAAGCGATTCCTGACAACGCAGCAGCAGGCTGGCGTCATCAGAGTCCGCCAAGCAGCGCACATGCGCAACTACATCTTGCCAGGTCTAAGTGGCGCATGTGTGGGATGATGTCATTGCCCAGCGCCAGGTCGATCTTCGTGCATGCACGCTAAAGCGTCATCAGGCATCCAGCTCCTCACTCGACTGGATGACACAACTGAATAGGACACTTTGAGGCTGATGCTCTGCCCCACCGCCCCCAGCTCCCTTGGCAACTCACTCCAGGCCTCGACGCTTCCTCCCCTCTGCTGCTCCCTCCCCCCACTCCCATGGCCGAATGTTCTCCAGTCGCTCGCTCCCCGCCCACCCATTCCCACCCCACTCCAGCCATTAGCTCTAGGCCGCGCCGCTTTCCTCCTCCCAGCCACTCGCTATTCGCTTCTACATCACTCTTGCTTATCCTGCAACACGCCCGCCTTACTTATTTGGGCGGCGCGTGGAGACTGATCGAATGTGGGAGCGAGTGGCCGAGAGGAGGGAAGCGGCGTGGCCCAGAGCTAGTGGCTGGAGGAGGTAGGGGAGCAACCGACCAACCAGAGAACGGGGTGGCACGAGCGGGAAACATTTGGCCTTGGAAGTGGGGGGGCAGGGGGAGCTGTGAGGTCTGGAGCGAGCGGCTGAGGGGGAGGGCAAGAGACTGATAGGGAGGAGAGGGAGAAAGTGAGTTGCCGAGGGGGAAGAGTGGCCAGTGGGGCGGGAGCTAGAAGCTGTGTTCGGGTGAAATCAGTCCTGGTTAGTCATATAAACGAAGCACGTAACGAATTGGCAGCACATTTTATACTCTACCCGATTTTCGAGCGTTGTTTTCCCTTCTTCCAATGGTAATTCAATCATAAAATTCCTTTGTAGTTTATAGGATTACTGGAATACTAAATGAATTTGATGATTACAGTTAGTATCCTATAAATGCAAAGCATATTACTGGGCTTCCATCCAATTTAATGTCAGGTTAGTATGTGAGAACGATCTAGCCATAAGCATTTCCTGTGATATATTGAGCAGTGCCATCTTTAATCCTGGCAGCTGCCTGAACGTCGCTGCATTTGTGCATGCGCAAGTAGTGTGCCACCTAGTGGTCGCGTGTCAGCAAACGCAGCCTTTTTCAAATCGAATGGCATTACTTTGCACTGAAATAGGCCAGCGGGGGTGCCAAGGACTGAGATTTCCTTTGCCTTCTGGGTCATTGGAATTTACTAGAATCCTTTTAATAAATCTATTTTACTCTTGTAGGTGGAATTTCCGATACAGGGGATTGGATATGAATCAGTTCTTGTAACTTCATTGACCTTGCAGTAATCAATGCAGAGTGTGGCTGAACCATCAGATTTCCTTGCAGACCTGAGCTAGCTTACCAGGGTTCAATTTAAAGGGGTTCTGTTTCATTGGTGGGGTCTCTCCCAGATCTATACCATATCTTGTTACAGGTGTGCAACCCATTTGATCCCAACAGACTTTGTTGAACTCCTTTAGTAATGTGGTTAGGTCCTGTCTTTGCTGTTCAGAGAGATAGTCAAGCACTTTGTCTAATAATCTCCTTAGAATTTCAATGTTTTCCAATTTGGCAGTAGAGGGTTCAATTTTAGAAATTTCAGGGTTCTTTTCCTCGTCCAAGTCGTACTCACTACTGCTCTGCTCCTCTATAGCTTTTACTGCCTGGCACACAATGATCTAGCCAGTTCCCAACTGTGGTATTTTTTTTTTTAACAGGTTAACATGGCATAGTTTTTGTTTTTTCCCTCCTATCTGGGGTATTAATTAAGTAGTTTACATGGTTCACCTTTTCCCCTACTCTATGAGAGCCACTAAACCTGGTTTTTACAGGTTCACCCTGCAAGGGTAACAGCACTAGAACTTGGTCTCCTAATTTAAACACACGGACTGCAGCTTTTCTATCTGTCTGCTTTTTCATTTTTTCCTGAGAGATATTCCATTGCTACCGCACAGACTTGGAAAAGTCTTTCCCGGAAGGTGGACGCATAATTGAGTAATGAGGTCTCCTCCCATTGATCTAGGAACGTTTCTTGGATTAATTTTAGGGGGCCTCTCACCTCATGTCCAAAAATCAATCCAGCGGGGCTAAAACCTGTGGATTCATTGAGGGATTTCCTGGTAGAAAACGGCAAGAAAATTTCTCCTTTGTCCCAGTTGTAGTGGTATTCACAACAATCCTCAATGCAGCCCAGTCTCTGCCAATCATGGATGAGCTGGACGAACAGCCAACAAAATTGGAACTCAGTGATGCCACTGATTCTCTAGCCAGTGGAAAAGCCCCTGGAAAGGACGGCATTACCCCTGAAATAATCAAAAGTGCCAAGCCTGCTATACTCTCAGCACTCCATGAACTGCTTTGCTTGTGTTGGGATGAGGGAGCAGTACCACAGGACATGCGTAATGCCAATATCATCACCCTCTTTAAGAACAAGGGTGACCGCAGTGACTGCAACAACTACCGTGGAATCTCCTTGCTCAGCATAGTGGGGAAAGACTTCGCTCAAGTCGTTTTAAACAGACTCCAGAAGCTAGCTGAGCGTGTCTACCCTGAGGCACAGTGCAGCTTTCAAGCAGAGAGATCCACATGCTGTTCTCCCTTCGCCAGCGACAGGAGAAATGCTGCGCACAACAGAATCCCCGCTACGTTGCTTTCATAGATCTCACCAAAGCCTTTGACCTCGTCAGCAGACGTGGTCTCTTCAGACTACTAGCAAAGATCGGATGTCCACTAAGTATCATCACCATGACAATATGAAAGGCACAATTCAGCATAGCGGTGCCTCATCAGACCCCTTTCCTATCCTGAGTGGCGTGAAACAGGGCTGTGTTCTCGCACCTACACTGTTTGGGATCTTCTTCTCACTGCTGCTCTCACATGCGTTCAAGTCTTCAGAAGAAGGAGTTTTCCTCCACACAAGATCAGATGGCAGGTTGTTCAATCTTGCCCGTCTTAGAGCAAAGACCAAAGTACGGAAAGTCCTCATCAGGGAACTCCTCTTTGCTGACGATGCTGCATTAACATCCCACACAGAGGAGTGTCTGCAGAGATTCATCGACAGGATTGCAGTTGACTGCAACAAATTTGGCCTAACCATCAGCCTCAAGAAAACAAACATCGTGGGGTAGGACGTCAGAAATGCTCCATCCATCAATATCGGCAACCACGCTCTGGAACTGGTTCAAGAGTTCACCTAACTAGGCTCAACTATCACCAGTAACCCGTCACTCGATGCAGAAATCAACAAGCGCATGGGAAAGGCGTCTGCTGCTATGTCCAGACTGGCCAAGAGGGTGTGGGAAAATAGCGCACTGACACAGAACACAAAAGTCCCAGTGTTTCAAGCTTGTGTCCTCAGTACCTTGTTCTCTGGCAGCGATGCCTGGACAACGTATGTCAGCCAAGAGCGATGTCTCAACTCATTCCACCTCCGCTGCCTCCGGAGAATCCTTGGCATCAGGTGGCAGGACTGTATCTCCAACGCAGAAGTCCTTGATGCGGCCAACATCCCCAGCATATACACCCTACAGAGCCAGCGGCGCTCGAGATGCCTTGGCCATGTGAGCTGCATGGAAGACGGCAGGATCCCCAAGGACACATTGTACAGCGAGTTCGTCACTGGTATCAGACCCACCAGCCGTCCATGTCTCTGCTTTAAACGCAACATGAAGTCCTGTGACACTGACCACAGGTCGTGGGAGTCAGTTGCCCGTGATCGCCAGAGCTGGCGGACAGCCATAAAGGTGGGGCTGAAGAATGGCGAGTTGAAGAGACAGCATTTGGCAGGAAAAAAGACAGAAGTGCAAGGAGAGAGCCAACTTGGTAACAGCCCCGACAACCAATTTTATCTGCAGCAGCTGTGGAAGAGTCTGTCACTCTAGAATTGGCCTTTGCAGCCACTCCAGGCGCTGCTCCACAAACCACTGACCACCTGTAGGCGCATACCCATTGTCTCTCGAGACAACGAAGCCAAAAAATGCTCAGAGTATCCTGGGTCCCTTGTGATTGTGGGTGATGCGCTGAAGATTTCAGCTGGTCAATACCAAGGCTTCGTATGAACTCCTGGAACATTCAGGACATGAAAAGGCTCTGGGGAATCTATATCTGGTGAAAAACTGGGTTAACCCCTCAACTACGGCTTTGGCAGTAATTTTTCTCACGAGTACGGCTTTTGGGAATCAGATGGTCATACTGATGATGGTTAAAAGATTTCGATAACCTAGCCTGGTTTTGCGTAGGGGTCCCACACAATCAATTCGAACTCTACTGAAAGGTTCAAAAACAGGAATGAGGATCAGTGGAGCAGGTTTGATGGTGGTTGCGATTTCCAAACAACCTGGCAGGTATGGCTGGTCTGACAAAATTTAACCACATCTTTGAGGATTTGTGGCCAGTAAAAACGTTGGCTAATCCAGGCCTGCGTCTTTCAGTTACCCACATGCCCAGCCACAGGGATTTCATGGACAATTCGCAGAACCTCTCTGCAATATTTCGGGGGAACTACAATTTGGTGAACTGCTGTTCACTCCTCCTCTGCTGGTCACTGTGGGCATCCCCACTTCATCACTAGGATTTCATTTTTAAAATGGAAACACTCAGCTATTTTCTCTGCCTCTAACTCAGAATAGGCTTCATGTACTATCCTTTTTAAATCAGGGTCTGCTTGCTGGGATCCAATTAAGGACGGTCTACTGTATACCTCCCCTAAATCTCCAAAAAATGTTTCAGCCAGCCAAGACCTCGGAGTCATCTGCCTGAATTACTGGCTCAGCTCTCTGGGGGAGCTTGCTTGGCCATGCCCGGTTTACCACACAGGCAGAAAAGATTGCAGGGACTTCCTCCTGTATTTGTTCTGTCTCCCTGCCTCATTTGGCTGGTCTAAGACCACTAGGGCTGCTACCACCTTACCCCAGCCAAATCATTGCCGAGGAGCAAGTCTATCCCAGCCACAGGTAGACTGGGGAAAATCTTTACAGAAACCAGCCGAGAAACCAGGTCGCACTGCAAGTGGACCCGATAAAGGGGCACAGACCTGTATCCGCCCTCAATCCCCTTTATCAGAACCTTCACTTTTAACAAGCTCTCTGGTGGGAAGGTCATTCCTTTACCCAGCAATGAGGGATTGAGTGGCCCATGTCTCGAAGTTGGACAGTGGGTTTGCCTGTCGCATGAGAGCGGCATGGGGACACCCTTCCATTTAAGACAAAACCCTGGTAGCGATCAGGAATTTCCTCTATTTCTACCACACCTATGGTGATATCCTTAAAGGGGTTCATTGTCGTGGTTAGTGTCACAGACCTCTCTGCCTGGTTACCAGCTAGGGCACCTTTTTCTTGGCTAGCCTTGTGCACTCATACAAAATTAACT
Source organism: Heterodontus francisci (assembly GCF_036365525.1). Taxonomy (NCBI): domain Eukaryota; kingdom Metazoa; phylum Chordata; class Chondrichthyes; order Heterodontiformes; family Heterodontidae; genus Heterodontus; species Heterodontus francisci. The sequence continues at coordinate 117,950,192 of NC_090377.1, forward strand.
GGCCTTCCCCTTAACTCCAGCAGCCAGCTTTCATGTGCCGTTTTGCCAGAATGGGAACAGGTCTGTAGAAAACATCCCTGCCCTCCATATTTTCTTTCTTTACTGGTGCAGAGCTTCCTGCATGCTCACCTTTTGTTTCGTTGTCACTAGCACTCCATTTTCTTTTTTCAATTGTTCATGGGACATGGGCGCACTGGCTAGACCATCATTTATTACCCATGCCTAATTGCCTTTGAGAAGGTGGTGGTGAGCTGCCTTCTTGAACCGCTGCTACCCTTGGGGTGTAAATACACCAACAGTGCTATTAGGATGGGAGTGCCAAGATATTGACTCAGCGACTGTGAAGGAATGGCAATATAGTTTCAAGTCAGGATAGTGTGTGGTTTGGAAGGGAACCTGCAAGTGGTGGTGTTCCCATGCATCTGCTGTCCTTGTCCTTCTAGATCAGGGTTGTCCAACATACGGCCCGCAGGTCAACATACAGCCCGCCAAAGGTTTCCATCCGGCCTGAGGATATAAAGCGTACAGGGCCATTCCTCATCCTCCAGGTATTCGTAACTGGAGATGAGAAATTTCCCTTCGTCATCTTCTTGCAGACAGCTTTTTTAAAAAGTCACAATTCACAGCTGCTGACATGAGAAACAGCCATTTCCCAACTTCAGGGAGATTTGGGGTTATCTAGTGGCGTTTTAAAAAAAGTGGGAACCCGCCGGAAAGCCGGTGAATCGGTAAATGAAATGCTGCTCCTCGAGCTTGCGTTGATGTTCACTGGAACACTGCAGCAACCCCAGGACAGAGATGTGGGCATGAGAGCAGGGGTGTGTGTTGAAATGGCAGCAACAGGAAGCTCAGGGACATGTTTTCGGACTGAACCGAGGTATTCTGCAAAGCAGTCACCCAATCTGCGTTTGGTCTCCCCAGTGTAGAACATAGCGAATATAGTATACTAAATTAAAAGAGGTACAAGCAAATTGCTGCTTCGCCTGAAAAGTGTGTTTGGGACCTTGGATAGTGAAGAGAGAGGAGGTAAAAAGGCAGGTATTACACCTCCAGCGATTGCATGGGAAAGGTGCCGCGGGAAAGGGACGAGGTATCGGGGGTAATAGAGGAGTGGACGAAAGCGTCGCGGAGGGAACAATCCTTTTGGAATGCTAACGGGGAGGGGAAGATGTGTTTGGTATCATGCTGAACGTGGTGGAGGATGATCCTTTGGATGTGGAGGCTAGTGGTGTGGAAAGTGAGGACAAATGGTCTACTCCTGCTCCTATTTCGTATGATCCTATAATTATTATTATGGAAGGATTTTCCACATGAAAAGAATTCATGAGTAAGCTCATAGTCGTCTGCCATGACGTCGGCTTCTCTCACCCTTGTAATTCTGTGCTCCTCAGTATGTTAATTGGGATGCTACTTCTAAATTCTTCTAATAGAATTACCTCTCTCAACTTTTCATATGAGAGGTCTAGCTTTAAAGATCGTATCCAGAGATTGAAAGCTATGTGTTTAATTCTTTCAAATTCAATAAAAGTCTGGGCAGGTCTTTTCCTCGTGTTTCTAAATTTATGTCGATAGGCTTCGGATGCCAACACAAACATTTAAAACTGCCGTTTTTGTTTGTGCGTAGTCAGAAGAACTCTCTTCTGACAGAGAAAAGGCTTTGCAAGCCCTACTACCTATTCGCTTTGCAGGAGGATAGTCCAATGTTCTTTTGGCCATTTTAGTCTATCAGTTATTTTCTCAAAGGGGATAAAATAAGGCTTGACCTCCTCCTCCTCATTAAATTCTGACATTAATCTAGAGTATCTCACTGTAAAAGTTTAGTTCCAAATTGGGGATACTGTTCAGAGTTGCTGGTGGCATTCTCAACTTGTGCTTGCTGCCTTTCTACTTGCAGTCTGTCCAACGCAAACTTTCTCACTGTTGCCTCTCTTTCCTTTTGAAACTCCGTCTCCTCTGTTTTCATCTGCATCTCTTTCCTCATTTTCCTTCTGAAACTGCATTCCCTCTTTTCAGCTGCATCTCCTCTCTTTTCCACTGCATTCTAGTTCGGACTATGCTCAGATTCCAGTCTTGCTTCTTCTGGTTCAGGGACCAGATTAAAATAGTTCGCTAGAGTCTTCACTATTTCAGGTTTCTTTGCCATTTGCTTGAAAGTGACTCCCACTTGTACAGCTAGGGTTTTAAAATCTTCGATATTTAATTGATTTAATTTGTCATAGGAATTATCTCCTTGCTCCACAAACCCCTTAGCATTAAATGCAGCCATGTCTTTCGTTTCTAGCACCATAGAGAGGAAAAGAATATAAGAAAACATGTATGTCTAATTTTCCTCCCATTTCCAAATCTCTCATTTAATCTGCATGTTGCAAAATCCTGGATGAGCCCCCAAATTGTTATGGACAGATGGGAAATGATATGGCTGGTTTTCACTGGTCACCTCCCGGATTTCTTAGTTCAATTTTCACAGGTGAAGGAGTTGTTCAAAAGGCACTCTCTTATTTCTCTGCTGCAGTTGGTTGCGAACTCGTCTCAACAGGGTTCAACTGTCTTAGCTGGAACTGATCTCTCTCTCAGCCTTGTGCTGGACTTCAAGATGGACTTCGATTTTCTCTGTGGCTGGAGATCTCAGATTGAGGTCTTGATGACTCTGGACTCCCTTTCTTCTCCAAAAATGCAACTTTTAAAAGTAAATTCATAAAGTGTTAGTTTTGCCCATGTTACTTTAGGTTTTTGATTCCTGAGGGGCTACACAATGGCTTTGGATCTCAGCCCATTTTGATAAGATGAGGGATGTTCACATTTTATTGTAGCTGGAGATGGAGCATCTGCTAATGCCTTTTGAGTTAGCTCACTTTGTGGATAGCTCACATCCATGTGATGAGCTATTTAAGTTCAATGCAGACGAGGTTAAAGAGTTTCAGATCTAGCAGACAAATGTTTATTTCAATGCAGAAGCTATGCATCACGTGCCTTTATCCTCCATCTTGTTGAAGGCATGTGGACCAGTCTTTTTAAACTGTTGTTTTATTAATAACTCTTCAGTTTTTGTTTTCCATATTTCACTCAGCAAGCGGAACACAGCAAGAGCAGAGCCGGAGCAAAAAGAGAGCGGGAGAGAGAGCGAGAGTTCACTCAGCGAGCAGGATACAGCGAGAGCGGAGCCAGAGCATAAAGAGACCAGAAGAGACAGCGAGAGCCCACTCAGCGAGCAGGACACAGCAAGAGTGGAGCCGGAGCACAGAGAGACCGGGAGACAGAGCGAGAGTTAACTCATCGAGCAGGACTTGCCTTCCGGGAGCAGGCCAGGCGTGCCGGAGTTTCAAAAAAAAAAAAAGTCAACAGTGACATGACAGGAAAGTTGTATGGTGATTAGTTGGTGAGTAACAGCTGTTTGGGAATAACTCTAAATAGTTCGGTAACTAACCAAAGAGAAAGGTCTCCAGTCCTTTTTTAATATAGTAGGTAGTTTTTTTTTAGGGAATCAAGGTTCCTAGTGTAAATAAACTAATTTTTGGGTAATTTAAGGGAGTAAAAACAGTGAAAAAAACAAAAAGAGTGACATCACAAGAAAACCATAAGTTCATTGGTTGGTAAGTAACTACTACTTTGAATTACCTATTCTAAGTTGATTTCAGATTAAAGGTGAGTAGGAGAAATATTTTACAGATTAAACACTAAAAGACCAGTCGGAAATTTAAAAAACAAATTAAAATCTAATTAACTAAAATAGAGATGCAGGGCCAGGCGATGTGTTGTAACTGCAGGATGTGGGAGCTGGTGGACCCCACTGTGGTCCCTAGTGACCACATCTGTAGCAAGTGTTGGCTGCTCGAGGAACTCCGGCTCAGTGTTGATGAACTGGAGTCTGAGCTTTGGACACTGCGACACATCAGGGAAGGGGAGAGTTACCTGGACGCTGTGTTTCAGGAGACAATCATACCCTTTAGATTAACGACTTTGAATTCGGCCAGTGCTCAGGGACACGAGGGTATGACTACGAGTGAGGCAGGTAGAGAAATCCAGGAGGTAGTGTTGCAAGGAGCCTCAGCCCTTGTCTTTGTCCAACAGGTTCGAGATTCTTGCTCCCTGTGTGGACGAGAGCAGGGACTGTAGGGAGGATGAGCAAACTGACCAGAGCACCGTGGTACAGGGAGCCATTCAAATGGGAGGAGAAAAGAGAAAGTTAGTTGTAATCGGGGATAATATAGTTAGGGACATAGACACTGTTCTCTGTGGCCAGGATCGAGAGTCCCGAAGGCTGTGCTGGGTGCCAGGGTTCAGGATATCTCATCTGGGCTGCAGAGGAACTTGGAGTGGGAGGGGAAAGATCCAGTTGTCGTGGTCCATGTAGGTAACAACAATATAGGCAGAACGAGGATAGAGGTTCTGCTGAGGGAATATGAGCAGCTAGGGGCTAAATTAAAAAGCAGAACCAAAAAGGTAATAATCTCCGGTTACTACCTGAGTCACGAGCACAGGGTCAATAAGGTTAAAGAGGTAAATGCGTGGCTCAAAGATTGGTGTGGGAGAAATGGGTTCGAATTCATGGGACATTGCCACCAGTACTTGGGAAGGAGGGAGCTGTTCCGATAGGAAGGGCTCCACCTGAATCATGCTGGGACCAGAGTCCTGGCGAATCGCATAACTAGGGCATTAAACTAAATAGTGGGGGGTGGGGGGGAGGTTTCAGTTGCATGGAAAATTAGGAAGTTAAAAGGAGAAGGTAGGAGTGCAGGATAGAACAAACTTAAAAAGGTATCTGAATGCACGAAGCATTCGGAATAAAATTAATGAGTTAACAGTGCAAATAGAGACGAATGGGTATGATTTAGTGGTGATTACGGAGACATCGTTGCAGGGAAACCAGGTTTTTAGAATTAGAACATTACAGCGCAGTACAGGCCCTTCGGCCCTCGATGTTGCGCCAACCTGTTTGGGAATTGAATATCCAAGGGTACTCAGTATTTCGGAAGGATAGGCAGGAAAGAAAAGGAGGTGGTGTAGCTTTGTTAGTAAAGGAAGAGATCAGCGCTGTGGTGAGAAATGATATCGGCACTGGAGATCAAGACGTAGAATCAGTCTGGATAGAAATAAGACATAGCAAGGGAAAGAAGTCCCTGGTGAGAGTAATCTATAGGTCCCCAAACAGTAGTTCCACAGTGGGGCACAGTATAAATCATGAAATACTGGGGGCTTGTAAGAAAGGTATGGCAATAATCATGGGTGATTTTAATATGCATATAGACTGGATTAATCAATTGGCAAGGGTAGCCTCGAGGGAGAGTTCAATGACAGTATTAGAGATTGTTTTTTGGAGCAATATGTTGTGGAACTAACCAGGGAGCAGGCTATTCTAGATTTGATATTGTGTAATGAGGTGGCATTAATTAATGATCTCATAGTTAAAGATCCTCTAGGGAAGAGTGATCATAGCATTCTAGAATTTCAAATTCAGTTTGAGGGCAGAAACTGGAGTCCCACACTAGTGTTCTAGAGTTAAACAAAGGTAATTACATAGGCATGAGGACAGATTTGGCCCTAGTGGACTGGGCAGGAAGACTAAAAGGTAGGACAGTTGATGTGCAGTGGCAGATGTTTAAGGAGATATTCAATTCCTCCCAACTAATATATATTCCAGAGAGGAAGAAAGATTCTAAGAGGGGGAAAAAAACATCCATGGCTAAGCAAGAAAGTTAAGGATAACATAAAGACAAAAACTAAGGCATACCATATTGCAAAGGCCAGTGGCAGGCTGGAAGATTGGGAAACTTTTAAAGATCAGCAAAGGGTTACTAAAAAGATAATAAAAAGAGCAAAGGTAAATTATGAAAGAAAACTAGCGTAAAATATAAAAACGGATAGCAAAAGCTTCTATAAGTATATAAAAGGGAAGACAGTAGCTAAAGTGAGTTGGTCCCTTGGAGGATGAGACTGGGGAATTAATTGTGGGGAACACAGAAATGGCAGAGACACTAAATCAGTATTTTGCCTCAGTTTTCACATAGGATACTAGTACCATCCCAATAGTTACAAGTAATGCAGAGGTTATAGAAAGGGAGGAACTGAGAACAGAGAACAATCATCATTACTTGGGAAAAAGTACTGAGCAAACTATTGGGATTGAAGGCAGACAAGTCCCCAGGGCCTGATGGCCCACATCCTAGGGTCTTAAAGGAAGTGGCAGCGGAGATAGTGGATCCATTCGTTATAACATTCCAAAATTCCCTGGATGCAGGAATGGTTCCAGTGGATTGGAAAAATGCTAATATAATGGGAGGCAGAAAGTAAGAAACTATAGACCAGTTAGTTCAATATCTGTCGTTGGGAAATTGTTAGAATCCATTATTAAGGAAGTAATAACAGGACATTTAGAAAGTCAAAACGCAATCCATCAGTCAGCCTGGTTTTATGAAGGGTAAATAGTGTTTGACTAATTTGCTAGAGTTCTTCAAAGATGTAACAAGTAAAGTGGATAATGGGGATCCCGTAGATGTAGTATATCTGGTCTTCCAGAAGGCATTTGATAAGGTGCTGCACAAAAGGTTAATAAACAAGGTCAGATCACATGGGGCCAGGGGCAATTTATTAGCTTGGATAGAGGATTAGCTAACCAACAGAAAACAGAGAGTCGGGATAAACTGGTCCTTTTCTGGGTGGCAAGATGTAACTAGTGGGGTGCCACAGAGTTCGGTCCTCGGGCCCCAACTATTTACAATCTACATTAATGATTCGGATGTAACGATAGAAGGTACTATAGCCAAATTTGCAGATGACACTAAAATAGGTGGGATAGTAAGTTGCAATAAAGAAATAAGAAATTTACAAATGGATATGGATAGGTTAGGTGAATGGGCCAAAATCTGGCAGATGGAGTTTAACATGGATAAGTGTGAGGTTATCCATTTTGGTTAGAAGAATAGAAAGGCAAATTATTATCTAAATGGAGAGAAACTTCAGAGTGCTTTGGTGCAGAGGGATCTGGGTGTCCTTGTGCATGAATCACAGAAAACTAGAATGCAGGTGCAGCAGGTAAAAAAGGCAAAGAGTATTTTGGCATTTATTGCTAAAGGAATAGAGTATAAAAGTAGGGAAGTGTTGCTGCAACTGTTCAAGGCATTAGTGAGACCGCATCTGGAGTACGGCATACAGTTTTGGTCCTCTTACTTGAAGAGGGATGTAGTTGCATTAGAAGCAGTTCAGAGGAGGTTCACTGGATTGATTCCAGAGATGAGGGGTTTGTTTTACGAAGAGAGATTGAGCAGCTTAGGCCTTTACTCTCGAGTTTAGAAGAATGAGAGGAGATCCAATTGAGGTATACAAGACGATTAAGGGGATTGACAAAGTAGACGCAGAGAGGATGTTTCCTCTTGTGGGGAAATCTAGAACGAGAGGTCATAGTTTTAGGATAAGGGGTAGCAGATTTAAAACAGAGATGAGGAGAAATAACTTCTCTCAAAGGGTTGTGAGTCTGTGGAATTCACTACCCCAGAGTGCGGTGGATGCCGGGACATTGAGTAAATTTAAGGAGGAGGTAGACAAATTTTTAATTAGTCATGGGTTGAAGGGTAATGGAGAACAGACAGGAAAGTGGAGTTGAGGCAGAGATGAGATCAGCCATGATCGTATTGAATGGCAGAGCAGGTTCGAGGGGCTGAATTGCCTACTCCTGCTCCTAGTTCTTATGTTCTTATATTTCCATCACAACACTTCCGTTGAGCATGACAGGGCATTGGGGAAAGGATTCAGGGTTAGGTCTGACTGGGGAGACAGAAGGAGGGCAAAAAATGGAGGAAGAAAAAAAGAGGAAAGTTCTGGGATGCGCAAGGAATGGGAGTCGCGTTCCTCTGCCTTGCAGGATACATTCAGAAGTATAATGAATAAGTAATGAGACAGGTAGTGATTGTTACTTAATAGATGAATAGGATTGTCCATAAAAGTTTTATATGTATTACAGAGCAACGGGAAACCATAGGAACATAGGGACAGGAGGGGGGTATTCAGCCCCTCAAGCCTGTTCCACCATTCAATGAGATCATGGAAAATCTGTATCCCAACTGCATCCACACGCCTTGGCTCCATATCCCTTAATTTCCCTTAGCTAGCAAACATCTATCAATGTCAGATTTTAAAAGAAGCACTTCCGCCTGGCTCTGAATTAAAAGCAAAATTAAATCAAAGCTGCACAGGCAATCACTGAACCTTCAACAAGAGTGGTCAGCAGAAAGGGTGAGGTTGTTGAATCGTTGAATCTTACAGCATAGAAGACCATACGGCCTATCGTGCCAGAGTCAGCTCTTGGAAAAAGCTATTCAATTAGTCCCACTCGTGCTCTTTCCCCATAGCCCTGCAAATGTTACTGTCATGCAGGCTCCCACCTGCCAAGAATGAGGCACATTAATTTTGCCGCATGGCCATTAAATTTCAAATTGTTGCTGGGAAAAAGAGAAGGACTATTACAAGAGCTGCCAGACTGGCTGGAAAGACATTTTTGCATATTGACAGACGGTACCTGAAAGGACAAAGGGCTATTCCCTGCTCCAATTTAACCCTCAATGGACCTTCGATCATCAGGTATTGTGTGAAGGGGAGACATTCCAAGGTTTGCTCGGACAAGACAATCCACAAGGGCCAGGACTGATTAGGCCAGCTGGTCACATGACTAACTAGTTGTTGCAGTTTTTTTTTGAACTTGCCACAGAGAATTTGAACTCAGAAAGCTATTGGCTCCTGGGCTGAGAAGACCTCTCTTCTGCCTGCTCCCATCTCTTTCTCATGAAACTCCAAGACCCATTGAAGACACATGAACCCCAAGAGAGAAAAGTCTCCCACAGTGAACAAGGTTTAAGAATAATACTGGGCCCCAACGAGAAGCAAGATCCACCTACAAACAAGGACTCTACAGGGGGCTCTAAGACCCATAACAAACAAACTCTTTAGATATTGCCTCAAACCTTTCCACTTTATCTTTTCTTCTGCTCTTTTCTGTCCCTATCTGCATGTTTGTATCACGTATGCATGCTAGCGTGGCAGCGTCGTGCATTCATGGGCGTTAACCGAATTAGAGTTTAAGTTTTAATAATTTCAATCTTTCTTCTTTAAACCTACGAAAGCCTGTTTGTGCTCATTTCTTTGCCTTATAATTGGAAAGCGGTGAACAAGGATTCACCAAGGGGGCGAGGCGGGGGGGGGGAGCTAAAACATGGCGTGTTTAAAATAAAACCCTGTTACAGCAAGACGAGGTGAAGGCTGAGAGGGACCCCTCGACACCTTTCTCACCTGGTCGTAACAGTTATCTTTTCAAGTTGTTTATCCAAATCTCATTTTGAAAGTTACTATTGAATTTACTTCCACTGCCCTTTCATGCACTGCATTCCACAACAAATCTCATTGCGTTTGAAAAATTCTCAACGGCCCTGCGGTTGCCAATTATCTTAAAAATCTGTGTCTTTTGGTTGCCATTCCTCCTACCATTGGAATACAACTTCTCCTTTACCCTATCAACACATTTCAAATTTTTTAATGCTTCAACTAAATCTCTGCTTAACCTTCTTTGTTTTAAGGAGAACAATCCCAGCTTCTCCAGTCTCTCCAAATACTGATGTCCCTCAACCCTGCTATCATTCTGATAAATCTACTCTGTACTCTCTCTGTAGCCACTCTACACCCTTGCTACACCTTCTCTCTGTATCCTATCCTTCATGTTAAGGGGGTCCAGGTGTTGGAACCCTCACTCGGCAGGGAGAGATTGGTGATGTGGACTTCCCACATGTGTCTGGTTTTCATACCTAGCAAATTATATCAGGCGCATCGACTTTAGCACTTGATTGTTCGATCCACCCTCCTGTCTCTGTGCCAAGAGTGAGGACCTGTGAAAGTTACCCACATGTTCAACCCATGTGCTGTTTCACTCTACAAACATGACCATTTATTGAAATTTCCTTTGCAAGAAAGTGCATTTCTCGGTTTTTTAATCACTTGATCGGAGATCTCTTTCGGTGAAAGTTTAAACAGTGACTGACACTCCTCATCCAGCTCAACAACACTCACCACGCAACCAACACCACCCCACCACCCCCGAGATCTCTGCATTCCTCCACTCCCGCGCATCCCCAACTTCCATCACTCCAATACTGGGAGCCATCCCCCACAGTCATTCAGACTCCAAGCTCTGGAACTCCATACCCAAACCCCTCCACCTCTCTCTCCTGCAAGATGCCTCACAAAACCTATCTCCGTGACCAATGCCCTGGTCACCTGCCCCAATAACTCCTATGTGGCTCAGTGTCAAATCCGTCCAATAACCTCCTGTGAAGCTACCTGGAATATTGAGGGAGTGGATGCAGGGGATTGTATGCGTGTATAACCTTGGCTGAAAAGAGGAAAGGTGAGAAAAATATTTTGGTTTGAAATTCTTTACAACTTAATGACATTCCACAGTAGTGGCATCATGAACAAGAACCAGGTGAGCGCATCAGTATTTGTGGAGACATCTTTCGTAAGAAAGAACTTGCATTTCTATAGAGTTTTTCACAACCTCAGGACATCCCGATGTTCCCGACAGTCAATGAAGTACATTTTGAAGTGTGGTCACTGTTGTAGGAAAAACCACAAGACCCCATATGGCCTTAAGTACCAGCAAGGTAGTCGTTTGGTCGTACAGAACTTGAGTATTGCTGAAAATAGACAAATTTTGTTGAAGCTTTTTATCTTGCACTCATCAGGTCAACTCACAAGAATACCAATGTAAGGGAAAGCAACAATTTAAATTGTATGAGAAGAAAGTGCTGATTGGTTGGCAGGTGGTCTCTGATTGATAGAGGCGTTGCCATGGAGAATGCACCAGTTTATGGGACTGACAGTTAATTGCCAAGCTTTGTTTGAAATTTAAACCAGGCAGCTTGACTGTAATTGCTCAAGACATTGCCCGGAGGAATAAACCAGTGAATGGCTGTCACTTATTTTGTTCAGCTAAAACAGGCACAATGTGTCTGCATGTTCTGTCTGCGAAGAACAGGGCCCTGTGTATTATATATAGCTTCCAGTACACGCAAATGCGCCACACTGCAAGCCCGCCTGACAATCTTAAATTGGTTGTCAGTGTAATTCTTAGCATACAGAGGATTATTTAGCAAATGCTGTCCAATTGTGGAATCAAATTGAATGCTGGACAGTGTGTTTGGAGTTTTGCAAGCACGGGCAATGCCTCTGCCAATCAGAGTCCACTTGCCAACCAATCAGCACTCTCTTCTCATACAGTATGAATTTGTTGCTTTCCTTTACATTGGTATTCTTGCGAATTGTCCTGATCAGTGCAAGACAAAAAGCTTTGACAAAATGTCTCTATTTTCAGCCATACAAGCAAGATTTGGTTGCTACTGAATTAAAGTTCAGAGCCTCTTTAGCCCCCATCCCTTGTGCAGAATAATAGCTCCAGAGTGAGAATTCTCCTTTAAACATACTGCCAGTTTAAGCCGCATCTGCCTGTTGTATGAAACAGGTAGCTGCTTAGCAGAGCATCACAGAGTGGTTGCAGCACAGGAGACCATTCAGTCCTTCATGTTCGTGCTAGCTCACTAAAACAGCATGTCAGCTAGTCTCACTCCGCTGCCTTTTCCCCACAGCTCTGCAAATCTTCTCTCTTCAGGTGTCAATCCAATTCCCTTTTGAAAGCCACAAATGAATCTGCCTTCACCACATTCTCATGCAGCGCATTCCAGATCTTAACTCGCTGCGTAACTAAGTTTTTCCTCATTTCACCTGTAATCTTTTTGCCATTCACCTTAAATCGGGGTCCTCTGCTTCTTGAACCTTCTGCAGATGGGAACGGTTTCTCTCCATCGACTCTGTCCAGACCCCTCATGATTTTCAACACCTCTATCAAATCTCCTCTAAACCTTCTCATCTCAAAGGGGAACAGACCCAACTTCTCAAATTTATCCATGTATCTTGAAGTTCCTCATTGTTGGAACCATTCTCATAGATCTTTTCTGCACCCTGTCCAATGCTTTCACATCCTTCCTGAAGTGTGGTTCCCAGAATTGGGCACAATACTCCAGTTGAGGCCGAATCAGTGTCTCATTAAGGTTCACCACAACTTCCTTGCTTTTGTACTCTATGCCTCTATTTATAAAGCCCAGGATCCCATATGTCTTATTCACCACTTCTGCAACCTGCCCTGCCACCTTCAACATTTGTATATATATACCCCCAAGTCCCTCTGCTCCTGCACCTTCTTTAGAATTGTACTCTATTTTGTATTGCCTCTCCTCGTTCTTCCTACCAAAATGTATCACTTCACACATTTCTGCATTAAATTTCATCTGCCACGTATCCACCCATTCTTTTTTTTAAATTCTTTCATGGGATGTGGGCGTCACTGGCAAGGCCAGCATTGTTGCCCATCCCCAATTATCCTTTACAACTGAGTAGCTTGATAGGCCATTTCAGCGGGCAATTAAGAATCAACCACATGTTTGGAGTCACATGTAGGCCAGACCAGGTAAGGATGAAGATTTCCTTCAGTAAAGGACATCAGTGAACCAGAAGGGTTTTTATGACAATCAATGACAGTTTCATGGCACCATTACTGAGACTAGCTTTTGTTACAAGATTGCTTCTATTTCTTTTGTAAAATAATGTTAAGGACTTGTATTTGAATTATGGACATGGATTCATCTGGAATCTTTAAGAGATGGTTCAACTTTGTGGTTTTTAAAAAAAAAAGAATTCACCAGAAGGTTCCTGGATTTGGCTTGTAAGCAGATCTTACTGGAAGGTACCTGTCAGTGGATAATCACCCAGCAGGGGTTGTTTTGACTTGGGGAGACATTTACAAAGAAGTGACAGGCCAGGCTTTACAGATGTCAGGCGACTTGACTTCTGTAAGGTTTTAGTTTCAGTTTGAACTGGGACAACAGACAGTTGTTA